>NC_142929.1:90736976-90924476 GCF_046866305.1 Octopus bimaculoides
TAATAAGAAATAAAATAAATACTTTAGTGTAACGGGATTCACCAATAGGTTTAGAAAAAGAATAGTACTTAAGATTTCATAAATAGTCTTAATTAATATTTACCCAAATAACATGCCTGTAAATTAATTACATTAATATACTTACTGATATATTATAAAAACCAACCACTTATTGTCTGTAATGGGATTGACCAAGGTCCGGCCATCAATTATAATTGGTCAGTTAAATTAAAAATTTAAATTCTAAATTTAACTGACCAATTATATTAATGGCTGGACTTTGGTCAATCCCATTGTATTCAAACTGGCCTGAATCAGTCGGTTACACCTACATCACAAGTGTCTATATTTGGCATATTTTACTTTATGAGTTCAATAAAGGCAACAACACAATGGAAAGTGCAAGCAATATTAATGCAGTATATTGGTATCGGACAATAAGCGTAAGCCAGTGTCAGCGGTGGTTCCAGAAATTCTGAGCTGGAAACTACACCCTAAAATATGAGCTTCATCCTGGAAGATTTGTAGAGCTTAACGAGGATGTCCTGCAAACCTTAGTGAAATAAAACCCTAGCGTAACTGGTGATGAACTAGCAGAGAAGATTGGATTTGGTCATTTGACCATTCATCGACACCAGTGCTAGGAGGAAAATGACCATCTTTGGTTTCAAGACGAAAGGTGTTTTTCCATCTGGATAATACTCGACCACATACAGTGAAGATGACATTCTAAAGGTTGGAGCAATTTGAATGGGAAACAATGCCCCATCTGCCATATTCACCAGACATTAGCCCTTCTGATTATAATCTATTTCGGAGTCTTCAAAATCATTTGGATGGAGTGAAATATGAATTCTGTAGACAGGGTCAGAACAGTACTGGAGAAGTATTTTTCATCACAGACAAGTGGATTTTGGTAGAGGAGCCTTGCAAGCCTACCAGATAGATGGAAGAGCATTGTAGAAAATGAAGGAGGGTCTATTTTAGATTTAAAAAAGAACTTTATTTATCTTAATTTTGAAAAATAAAAGTATAAGAAAACTGCATTTTTTATGGGATGCCCTAATGCCTACATACATCTCTCTCTCTCTCTCTCTCTCTCTCTATATATATATATATATATATATATATATATGTATGTATGTATGTATGTATGTATGTATGTATGTATGTATGTATGTATGTATGTATATAAAACAACCAATTTAACTAATCATCTGCCCAAATTACTTACTCCAAGGTAAATTTTCAAACTTGACCAAATACTAACCTACAGGGTGTCCATAAAGTCTGGGTACATGGAGATTTAACACATAATTTAAGAAATTATTATTTCTTATATTTAATTGTTAATGTTATGATTAGATTGGAGCCTGGTGTAGCCATCTGGTTTCACCAGTCCTCAGTCAAATCGTCCAACCCATGCTAGCATGGAAAGCGGACGTTAAACAACGACGACAATACGTACAGACATATATATATATATATATATATATATATATATATATACCGCCTGACTGACCTTTGTAGAATTTTCGAGCGAGATCGTTGCCAGTGCCCCTGGACTGGCTCTTGTGCGGGTGGCACATAAAAGGCACCATTTCGAGCGTGGCCGTTTTCGTGCGGGTGACACGTAAAAGCACCCACTACACTCTCTGAGTGGTTGGCGTTAGGAAGGGCATCCAGCTGTAGACACTCTGCCAAATTAGATTGGAGCCTGGTGTTGCCATCCGGTTTCACCAGTCCTCAGTCAAATCATCCAACCCATGCTAGCATGGAAGGCGGACGTTAAACGATGATGATGATGATAATGATGATGTATATATATATATATATATATATATATATATATATATATAGCAAAAGAGGGGTTGTATTTTCATGCAGAAGAAAATATAGACAAATTTGTTGTTGAAAATGCACCTAAATTTGAAAAACTTGTAATTCTTTAAAACAAATTTATTTACATATATACCAAACTAGTTTCAACAATATTTTTTCATTGTCAATGGTAAAAATTTAGAAGGCGCAGGAGTGGCTGTGGATAGGTGCAGGAGTGGCTGTGTGGTAAGTAGCTTGCTTACCAAACACATGGTTCCAGGTTCAGTCCCACTGCATGGCACCTTGGGCAAGTGTCTTCTATTATAGCCTCGGGCTCACCAAAGCCTTGTGAGTGGATTTGGTAAACGGAAACTGAAAGAAGCCCGTCGTATATATGTATATGTATATATATGTGTGTGTTTGTGTTTGTCCTGCCAGCATCGTTTGACAACTGATGCTGGTATGTTTACGTCCCCATAACTTAGCGGTTCGGCAAAAGAGACCGATAGAATAAATACTAGGCTTACAAAGAATAAGTCCTGGGGTCGATTAGCTTGACTAAAGGCGGTGCTCCAGCATGGCCGCAGTCAAATGACTGAAGTAAAAAAAGAAAAATTATGAATTAGAAAAACAGCTTTAAAAGTTTCAATGCTGACAACATTGAGACTTTTAAAAATATTTTTCTAATTCATAATTCTAAATTCTATATATATTTATACATATATACATACATATATACATATATAGGTGCAGGAGTGACTGCATGGCAAGTAGATTGCTTCTCAACTACATGGTTCCGTGTTCAGTCCCACTGAGTGGCACCTAAGACAAGTGTCTTCTACCATAGCCTCGGGCTGACCAAAGCCCTGTGAGTGGATTTGGTAGACGGAAACTGAAAGAAGCCTGTCGTATATATGTATATGTTTATGTGTCTGTGTTTGTCCCCCCACCATTGTCTGTGTTTATCCCCCCACCATTGTCTGTGTTTGTCCCCCAGTGTGATTTAGCAGTTCAGCAAAAGAAACTGATAGAATAAATACTAGGCTTACAAAGAATCAGTTCTGGGGTTGATTCGTTCGACTAAAGGCGGTGCTCCAGCATAGTAGCAGTCAAATGACTGAAACAAGTAAAACAATATATATATATTTATGTAACATATGGTATAATCATAAACAGGGCAAATTTTAGCTATTTCTCTGCAGACAGAAAGAGATGATAAACAACCTTCATTGACTTTTGAACCTTATTGGGTTCTCATCAGAGGTATCCACAACATTCTGACAGTCTCCAGAGAAACAAACAGCCAAACTGTTTATATACTCAACAAATGCAACAGTTAATCTATGAAGGAATCCCTAATTTGCATACTGAAACTGTGTGCATGTTTATCATCGTCATCATCATCATCATCGTTTAACGTCCGCTTTCCATGCTAGCATGGGTTGGACGATTTGACTGAGGACTGGTGAAACCGGATGGCAACACCAGGCTCCAATCTAATTTGGCAAAGTTTCTACAGCTGGATGCCCTTCCTAACGCCAACCACTCAGAGAGTGTAGTGGGTGCTTTTACGTGTCACCCGCACGAAAACGGCCACGCTCGAAATGGTGTCTTTTATGTGCCACCCGCACAAGCCAGTCCAGGGGCACTGGCAACGATCTCACTCGAAAATCCTACGGGAGCCAGTCAGGCGGTACTGGCAACGGCCACGCTCAAAATGGTGCATCTCATGTGCCACCCGCACAAGAGCCAGTCCAGGGGCACTGGCAACGATCTTACTTGGCTTGCCGGGTCTTCTCACGCACAGCACATTTCCAAAGGTCTCGGTCAGTAGTCATCGCCTCGGTGAGGCCCAATGTACGAAGGTCTTGCGTCACCACCTCAGCCCAGGTCTTCCTGAGCCTACCTCTTCCACGGGTTCCCTCAACTGTTAGGGTGTGGCACTTTTTCACGCAGCTATCCTCATCCATTCTCACCACATGTCCATGCAGTGTGGAAGGTGTTTATAAGCTATTTAAAAACATACAAAGACCGTTAGATTCACTTCAACATTTAAATTTAATTTGCCAAAATATTTTTGTTGCTTTGAGACCATGACCTGTTCACTGACAAATTTCCATGCTGCATCTTTGTTAAAGAGGACAACAGGTAACAAACAACAAATTTTGTGCTGCATATTTGTTAAAGAGGACAACAAACGCTAAGGCAAGACAAACATCTCAAGTCATATACATTATTATTATTAGAAAAATTTTAGGTATTACAGTGGTTTCTGGAATATCTCAAAATATAGGACATCCCATCATCGGAGACAAATAGGGAAAATGTGAAGGGTATAGTTTAAGGAAATTATGAAATAAAGGAGTGGAGATATAAAGAATTGAAGAAAAAAGAAACATAAAAGTTCATGGTTCAACTTTTCAATAGTATAGATGCTAGTCTATAAGTCTTTAGGTACAATCCTATGTAAATCCAGATGAAGAGAAGAAGTAAGAGTCAAGAGAGGAGAGGGTCAGATGAAGAGAGGATGGGAGTTGATCCCATATTTGTGTATTAAGGCTACCACTGGTCTCATGTAAAGAAAAATATTTTAATATCTTAACAATTTTTCAAGCTAATTACACAGAGGAACAGTGTTCTCCATTTTAGATTAAAAACAAAAAAAAGTCTCATTGGATTTGTGGAAATTTTCATAAAGGAAACAATAAACCAAAGGGCGCTGCTCTTGGATGGCATCTTTTGAGTGCTTAGATTTGATTTTGGGAAAACAGTCATGCTGGATGGTAAGTTTGTTTGCATTATCTCATAATATAATCTGGGTGTATGAGATGTTCATATGCTTGTGTGCTGAGGTAGTTCATTATGGGGTTATATTTCTTCTGCGTATGATGTTCATGTATTGTGTATATTCAAATTTTATGTTCAGGAAAGAGACTATTCTTGTGGGATTCACAACACAGGCAGTGGTTACTCTTTGAAGTGTCTAAGTGTGAAATATTGCTTGTGTATGTAGGGAGAGAAGATTTCATCCCTAATATGTAAGATGTCATTTGTTGACTGTATGATATTTAGCTTTTTCAGTGATACAGAGTTCACATTTGTTATCCTGTTCTCTGTATTTTCTGGCTTTAGCTAGAAAATACAGAGAATGGGGTACCATTGCCTCATGGGGGCAATGACAAGTGACTGAGACCTTTGGTGATATGCTGTGCTTGAGAAGACCAGTCTAGCCAAGTAAAATGATAGTTGTAGCAAATGCCAGTTTTGTGTAACTGACACCCATGCAAATGTGCACACCACCTTGAGTGTGAGACAGTTTTGGGCCAGAAATGGCATGACCCCACTTACCCTACTTTGCTATTCACCTGATCTTGCTCCCTGTGACATTTTTTGTTCTCTCGAATGAAAAAAGTCCTTAAAGGAAAACGTTTTGGAAATGTGGAAAAGGTGAAGTAAAAAATGAAACAGGTATTAAACGGCGTCACTTTGCATAAGTTCGCGCGTGAAGAAGACAGACAAATTCTGTTTATGTATGTGTGAGAGAGTCACTGAGGGAGGAAGGGAGGGAGGCAGATTGTTTGCTAGCGTCTAACAAAAAAAAAGTCAAGAAAAACTGGGAATGGGAGAAAGAAAGCGTTTAATGAGAAAGAAAAGGAAGATAAAATGTCAGCGTTCATCAAAAATTTAAATGTCAATTTTCTTTTTTTCTTCTTAAACATGAGATATAGGTTCGATGTCTTTGAAAGACACTATATTTTATAATGAGATTATATATACTTTCTCACACAACAATTAAAATATATTCTGTTGTGTCTGGGGAGAGTCATTTTCTTTTCGTGCCTTAAAATTTAACACACTCACTGTTAAAATTTCCACTTAGATAAGATTATAAGTAAGGATACCAGTTGTACCTGCCCTAGATATAGAAACAAAGAATGGAATAGGATGCAAAGAATTTGTGACAAAGCCAACAAGGCAAACACGTGGTATAAAACCGACAGATACCAAGGAGTGATGTTTGTAGAGGCCACAGCCCATGGAGAACTAGCGCGTAGGTTTAGAAAAACTCTGAAGGAGTCCAAACTCAACATTAAGACTGTTGAAAAGACAGGGAACTCCATCAGGTCGCAACTATGTAGGACATACCCCTTTGAGAATACCATATGTACCAATGATAACTGCATGGTATGTAGGATTAGCCCTGGCATTAACTGCAGAAATAGAAACGTAGTTTACAGCATAAAATGCATAGAAGGTGCTTGTAAAGACCTTAATATGACATATATAGGTGAAACTTCTAGGAGCATTGCGGAACGGCTAAACGAATATATGAGACAATATGACGACAAAAAACAGTCCTCCATACTCTACCAACATGCCAAAGACCAGCATGGAGGTAACTTGGGTCAACTTGACATCCACATCTTATCCAAGCACCCAAAAGACCCAACTCTAAGACAAATATGGGAGTATGTCCTTATAAATGAAACTTCCCCAATACTAAATAGGAAATATACGTAGTAGATATCATACCACCATACCCACATTTTACACAGGTACAGTAGAACAGTTGATGGGCTTTTATGCAGATAGAGGTATGTATGTCTGTGAGTGTGTGTGTGTGTGTGTGTGTGTGTGTGTGTGTGCATGCACATGTATGTATGGGTAGGTACATAGAGTATATGAACAGACAACCACATAGGCAAATAGAGACTGAAACACATGACCACATATACATACACATTTGTCCACACATATGAAGATGTGCACCCATACATGCAAACATGGTACATAACAGCAGAGCACACACGCACACACAAGGAGAGAGAGGTACATACATACATATACACACACGCACACACATACATACATACATGCAAACACACACATACTTGCATATATACATATACATATATACATATGCACACACACAGACATACATACACATGCACACATACAGACATACATAAACATATATACATACACACACACTGAGACACACGCATGCGCAAAAAAAGAAAGAAAAGCAAATACAGAACGCAGCGTAAATAACGGACAGAGTCAAGACTATTGAAAAGGTTGCAAGACGCAATGAAAATTTTAGGAAAATAAAAATAATAAGTGGAAATTTTAACGGTGCGTGTGTTAAATTCGGATCTATTTTAAAACGGGGGCTACATTTTTCATTAATGTTTTACGTAGTGTTTTTGGTACGGAAAGACTTTCAAACTTCGTATACTTATCTATTTTGTGTTATAGAACAGAAAAATATTTTTGTATTCGAATTTATTTCATGTAAAAAATTGTCTTATTTCGATAATTTCAACCAATCACTGACAAGTATTCAGTTGTTTATATTTACTCCTTTCGCTGATTAAGCGATGTAAAGCGTATTTAATCTCCATACCTTCGTTTTATTTGCTTTTTTCATTTTATATTTGCTTTAACCCTAACCCTAACCCTAGGGTTAGGGTTAGGGTTAATTGTTTCAGAATCGTTTGTTTATGTAGTCGGCACTTAATGTATATCGGCTGAATGGACGTCAGTGATTGGTTGAAATTACAGAAATACGACAACTTTAACATGGAATAAGTTAAGGATTTCTTTTTTTTAAGAAGACTAAGAGAAAAAGATGTTTTATATGACACATTCTACCAGTGTTCCAAGTTTCAAAGTGCTTGGTTAATGAAAAATGTGGCCCCCGTTTTAAAAAAGATCAAATGACTCTCCCCAGACACAACAGAATATGCTTCAACACACGAAAATCTTGCAACCCAAATCCAAAAACGAAATTAAAATATACTTACTTTAAATTATTTATTTATTTTATATCGTTCATCTTTCTCCCCCCTCTCATACACACACATGCTACTTTGAGAACGAAAGAGTTTTGTTCATATTTCACGCCAGTTCGAGGCCTAAATATCGGCCTTTTCCGTAAAAAGTGTCTTCGGCGATCTTTACCAAAGATCGGCCTTTTCCGTAACACCCGCACGATCTTCACTACGGTGTTAGGGTTAGGGTACGGAAAAGGCCGATCTTTGGTAAAGATCGTCGAAGACACTTTTTACGGAAAAAGCCCATATTTAGGACTCGTACCGTAAGATCGACATCCATTTATTTAACAATAATGAAACAGCGAGGTATGTAACAATTTGTCAGTGTTCCATTTATTTTTTTCTTAGTGAAAATCGTGCGAGTGTTATCTAAAAATTTACCTGTACTTGATAAATTTGAGATTTAAAAATGTTTGCCATATTTTTCATCTCTGTAATTCCATTAGAAAATAAAACCCAATGACGATGTAATTAGCAACTAGCACATTTGGTTTCTTAGTTTTTGTTTGCTTTTTTGTTTAAATTCTTTACTTGACTGTTATATTTCTTACGAAGAGTGAAAAAATGTTTTCCATATTCTTAATCTCCGTATTTTCCCCGTACATTGAAAAATAGATGGTGAAAAGATCAATGTGTGTATGGCTGAATTTCCGAGGCTGAAAATGTAAAATGCTTTTCATTCTTCTTAAACATGAGATATAGTTTCAAAAACAGGGTTTTGTAGCATATTTCTTATGTAGAGAGTCTGCATTCTTAATTTTTTTTATTATATATTTCAATTTCATTCTATTCTGTTTCATTTTGCTTTATTTTTCAGCTGTTTGTTTGACGAACAAGTTACTCTTGATTGAAAACGACCGCGTAACGTTGTCTGTGTTTGAAAACAGTTTTGTTCTCATTGCTGATTTTTCGTTCATCAGAATCGCAACTTCAGCTTCATTTGTGCCTCTATTTAATCATATTTCCCCATTGTTTCAAAAACAGGGTTTTGTAGCATATTTCTTACGTAGAGAGTCTGCATTCTTAATTTATTTTATTATTTTATTCATTTTCTCTCTCTCCCAATTTACAAAATGCCACCTAAGAAAAGAATCTGTCTCGGGCGTCGAACGGCTGCTGCGTTAGCACAGGGCTAGAAGGGTCAATGAGATTTCTCACGAAGAACTTTTCAGCACCTTGTACAAGAAGCACACTTAAATGATAAGGCTGATCAAAAGATTGGGGGAAACACTGATCTGAAGCTAAGTATTGCAGAAGCTTCCTTCTTTTATAATTTTCCATAGGTCATTGATAATTTGCTGAGTTCTATTCATTGGACAGTTATAACCAGTTAAAAGTCAGGCTAATTTTGTTAGCTAAGTTCATTGTTTGGCACTATTCTAATGTAATAGAAATTCTTGTGGACAACGTACTGAACACTATCATTTTTGTTTTATTTTTTGCTTTCTTTAATACACGCACACACATATAAAATACACTTTAAGAGAAATAAAGTTTCCCCAAAATTAAATATAACTGATACAATAAATGTAAATGTCAGTGTGCCATGCTCTTTCAACTTTACTCCTAGAGGCTGTAACCCAACATATCATACCATTTTGGAATCAGGCTAACTCCTTTAGTAAATTTAAAATGTTCTGGGTTGAATCCGGACCTACAATTCTGAAATTGTGGATGTTCATAACAGTGATTGCTTACGGTGATTTTTTTTTTTTTTTTTTTTTTACATGACTTTTGGTGACAAATTTTTTTTTGTATAACTATTTTTATAAAGGCTAACTCTGTGAGTAAATTAAAAACATTCTGGGCTGAATCTGGACCTGCAATCCTGAAATTTTGGATTCCAATGTTCTCATTACTGCAATTGTTTTCGGTGATTTTTTTTTTCCATGATTTTTTGTGATGAATATGATAACCATTGGGATATATGACTCTGGAGGAAGCAATTGCAGCAAATTCTCCAAAACAACTCAGAGATCTGTTTGCAGATCTTCCCATTCAGGGTCAGTTGCTTACAAGCTGCCTGATAGGGCGACTTTTAAGGTAGTTTATATTATATTATAAGTTAAATTATGAAGTCTAACACTTTCAGTGATGATTACAAATGAGGCCAGATCAAATGTAAATAGATGAGGGTTCTATAGTTAATATATATGTATATAGAGACTATGGAGAATTAACAATGGTAAAATTACTACAGCTTTCTTGAAGACGGAAAACAAATTTGTTTTATTCATGTTTTATAACTATTTGTAAGTATTAATTTGTTATTGTTCACAAGAGGACTTCTGAGTAAAGAAGAAAATAAAGGTACAAAAATCATCATCTCAAACTGAAAGGCAGAAGGTTTGGTGGATGAATAGAACTCCTCAGTCAGCCACTCACCTATACCAGCACTTTTGTCACTACCATGACAAGAACAGTCTAACACCGCAACAGCATAAAGTAAAACAAACTACAAACACATTGACAACAGTTCCAGCAGGATCAATAACATGAACAGATGAACACTTACATATCCTGCATCAACTTCACTGTTGTAACTAGAACAACAGTGAATGATAAAATACAATATCACAATGCACATGCACACTTGCATGCATGCGTGCACACACACACACACACACGCACACACAAGTACAAGCAAAATTGGTGGGGCTTTGAGAAATTTGTCCTCAAAACACAACCAAGCAGACTCCAGAACTTCAAGTCTAAATCTGGCACTAATTGGCACCAGTCTTAATGGGTACCATGTAGTGACGGTAAAAAAAGTATGCTGAGTCAATGGACTAGCAGCTTGGTACCTAAGGAGACAAATTTATTCTACTAGCCAGCATTGTTTGGCACTTGGTCAATAGATTAGTTAATTGCATGGAATCTGGATCAATCTGGATTTCCAAATTGATAGAAACTAAGATGAACAGTGTTGCTAGTCTCATCCAGAAATGGACTGAGAGCAAGCTATCTTTGAAAATCCCTTGGAATAATCTAGCTAGTTGATTCCCATTGATGCTCAGAGTTTCCCTCAAAAACATTGTCACTATTTCCCAGTATTAATCTTCTAAGAAAGCTAACATTGTAGTCCGATCAGTCATAGAGCTTGGGTGGTACAGGGCTGTGAATGCATAACAGAAGTGAAAATATATACACCTCTGTTGTATATTGCCACCTCATTGTCATGCTTTATCTCAGTTTTTATCAGAACTAACTGGAGTGTCTGCTCTTATTTCCTGTGGAAAAATACAAATCACTTCTGCATAAAACTCTTAGTATGACATGTCTGATGCTGCACAGACATGCATTGAGACTAAGGCATTCACAGCAATTCTTCATTAGTGAACATATGTCGTTGTCATTTTACAGGTATATCTTTCCATAGATCATATCTCTGATAGGGCTGCAGTTTTATGTCAAGCAAAAACACCAAGATTAGGTGACTGATATATGGAACCATGTCAGGCATGCAACCCTTTGCCAATTGGGCTCCATAGTTGGTGGAACATCTATGTTAGATTTCTCTAGAAGACTAATGCTGGAGAAGAGTGACAGCATTCTTAGGGAAATTCTGTGGGGTCAATGAGGATTAAATCTTTGGATTGTTCCAGTAAAAAATTTTTTGAGAGGGTGCTGAAAAGTTCCTGGTTTTAAGGGCTGGTTAGAGGCATAACCTTTGAAGTTCTTTTACAGGACTTAGAAAGACTGCTGCAATAAGTGTGTGAATCTGAGAGCAGAATATGTTGAATGAAATAATAATTAGCTGATCCTCTTCTATTTTCTTTTACCCAAAGCCAGGAATATTTCAGCTGCTCCTCGTAGATAACTTTCAGGTATCTTTAACCTGGCAGTGCTACTAGGGAGCATTGCTAGTTCAAGTTCAACTTTTCACAGAAATATTGTTTGCCAGGCCTGTTGGTGATATGAATAAAGAAACAAACCATTCTGTATGCATTTGTTCAATATCCAAGTATTAATGACTTATGGTGTTAGGTTGAACAGATGTCACATGTAGGAGAAATCTAATTATTGTCTGAATTCATCTTGAGGATTCCTCTGCCACTTTCCTTTGGTCATGAAAAGCAGTTTTCCTGCTGTCTGGTGGATATAGCAAAGAAGGTCATTTGGTGGATAAGACTGGATGATTTAGGACAGAAACTTTCTCTTTCAGCAAGGTCCTTATTAGCTTTTGCAAATTTTTCTTGGGGATGATAGTGAAAGTAGAAAGCCCATTGTCTCTCCAGTTTTAAATTTTGGTGAAACCAATCCACTCTTGGATTTAAGCAATGGTGCAATGTTCCCCCCCCCCCTTCTCAGTTCAGGCAGGCTTGATTAAAAGTTGCCTTGTTCATCACAGTGTGTTAGTACTTATTTTATTAAATGTATTCAACTACTTAAGAATTACTTAAAGAAATTAAGCATCTGTTCTAGAATTTTACTATATCACCATATGTTTCTGTCACCCTTCTCACATTTTAATTTCTTGTTTTATAAAAATGTGGGCAAAGGTACTCTGTGACATTCAAATCATTCTCAAACAAAAGTGATATATTTAACTTCAAACAGAAATGTCATGATAATGGAAGTGGTTAATTATTATCACAGTTTTTCATTGGCAACACTAATATTTGTGTCAAAGGATCATGTGGTGGTATTAAACTTGTGATGGGTTATGTTTTTAATCGAATGATGAATGATTATTTAATTCAATATTTATATAATTATCTTTTATCGTTTTATTGTTTGCTTGTTTCTGTCATTGGGCAGTAGCCATGCTGGGACACTACCCAAAACTTATTTTTTTAAGTTTCATACTTACTGTATTGATCTCTTTTGCTGAAACCAGCACCAGTTGTCAAGCTGTGAGTGAGAACAAACATAAGTGTAATGCTGAAGGTGGTAATGTTAGAATATTCTTTTCTACTCAAGGCACAAGGCCCGAAATTTTTGGGGAGTGGGGCCAATTGATTAGATCGACTCCAGCACTTAATTTATCGACCCTGAAAGGATGAAAGGGAAAGTCGACATCGGCAGAATTTGAACTCAGAATGTAAAGACTGATGAAATACCGCTAAGTATTTCGCCCAGCATGCTAATGTTTCTGTCAGCTCGCTGCCTTCTTTAAGAATATTAAAATAGCTATGTATCAGTTGCTAGGCCATTCACTGGGTATTTGTCCAGAGATAACCTTTCTAATGGACATGTTGTGTCCATTAGAAAGGTTAATAATAAATATCAGGGGGAGATGAAAATTTATCCCAATAGTAGCCAGTGAGAACATCAGATGCACTTCAGTCTTTTTTGGGCCTTTTTAATGTTGCATACTTGCAGTCAGACACATCCTCAGAAAGAGATTTCTCACCTTTGATACAGGAAAAAGTAAATAAAACATGTTTCGAGTAGCTGCTTGGCTGAATAAAAATCTGGTATATGCAACTGAGGAAGTATTAAACTGAAATAGCAATCTATGTATCATACTTAATGTATAGACACTGTTGATGGGCCAGTTATAGCAGTATTTGTTCTGAGATAATATCTCTTATAGGCATGCTGTATTAAAACCACAAATATCAGGAGATGATAATTCACCCCAGCAGTCACCAGCAAGAATGTTAGATGCATTTCAGTATTTTCTGTTCTTGTTTTTGGATATTTTCAGTGGCACATACTCTCAACAGTAAATAAGAGAAAAAAAATATATCCTTGAATAATGGTAATACTAATTTTAAAAATAAAATAGCTAATTTGAATTTAAAGGGTAAGCTAAAGACCCCCTTCAGTCATGAATGACCATGAGAGTGCACCTAGAAAGTTACCCTCTGAAGCACAAGTCCAGGCAAGGTTGTTTATGGAAGACCAGAAGTTGCCCATGTATACCTCTCCATGCTACTGATGTTATCCCAGGGAAAGGCAAAGGTCAATACAGCTTGGCACCAGTGATGTCACAACTCATTTCTACAGCTGAGTGAACTGGAACAATGTGAAATAAAGTGTCTTGCTCAAGAATACAACACACAGCCTGGTCTGGGAATCGAACTCACTACCTCATGAATGTGAGCCTGACACTTTAACCACTGAGCCATGTGAAGTCTACCACATCTCCCAAAAAGGAGCACTCCTTTTGACAGGCTTTCATACAGCTTCCATCTACCATATTCCATTCTCAAGGCTTTAGTCGATCCAAAACTATGATTGAAATCACCTGCTCAAGTTGCTGCAATTGTGTAGCCTTGGCTTAAACCCAAAGCTACACAATTGTGAAGTAAACCTCTTTATTGCACAGCCATGTCTACAACTGAAACCTTGGTTGTTTTACTTTGTTCTTGAGTACAAAAGATTACTAACACTTAAAGGGGATTACGTTAGATTATTAAATTCAGTGCTTATATATTTGCAAGTATAGAAAATATACATCAGCAAACTATCATTTATATCTTAGTTGTTACAGATAAGTCACTCATCAAACAAATTACAATGAAGTGATGTTTTATGATAATGACAAAATAATTTAAGTGATATTCATCTACAATCAAGAATAAAGCTTTAAAAGTAGTTTAATAATATTGATTTTTACATTAGAAATAAAGGGAGCACAAATGCAGCTGATTGATCTGCTAGCAATAGCAGCCAAATCTATCCCAAATTCCATTCTTCCAATTTACAAATAATAGCTATTGAATAATTTAGTCTTAAATTTTCTTCATTTGAAAAAAAAAAAAAAGATAAAATGGGATGGTCACTTCTGGAATACTCTTTCCTACTCATAGGTTTTATATAGGCTGTAACAAAATCAACAAGCCCTTACGTCACTAGTAATTATTTTTATCATTTCTTCAGTGATCTGTGGAACTCAAGAATGTAAAAGGAAAGAGCTAAATATTGTATGAGGTAGTATCAAGAAGTTCCTGGACTAGCGCTGTAGCATGCCAACAGATGGCAGCACATGGTTGTGTGCACAGTGAGAGCTAACAGTGACCTTCATGAGGTAGTGTGCTGAATAATCTCACTGTGTTTACTTCTCAAATTGTGAAATTTGTGTTTTTGTGATCATGTGTATGCTGTAGTCTGCAATTTTTGTCATGGATAGGAAGTTAGAACAAAGAGCCAATGTGAAATTTGGTATTGAACTTGGGAAGTCTGCCACAGAGAAACCGAGCATGCTTCAGCAAGCTTACAGTGATGAGGCAATGAGTAGTAAGCATTGTTTTGAGTGGCGTGGGTGCTTTGAAAGCAGAAGAATATCCACAGAAGACGATGAGTGATCTGGAAGTGCTGCCAGGAGTGTCACCCCTGGAAATCATCTGCTTGTGCAAGAGGATTGTCAGAGGATCATCAATGATGTTTTGAAGTGTTTGAGGGAGAATATTCAGCGAAAGCGACCAGATCTGTGGCACTTGAAGAATTGGATTCTTTGTGATGACAATGCTCTCTGTCTCAGAGCTCTCCTCACTTGTGAGTTTCTCACCAAAAACAACATGGTATTGCTTCTGCACCCACCTATTCACCAGATTTAGCACCTGTGTACTCCCATCTCTTCTCTAAAATGAAAATGCAGCTCAAAGGTCACCATTTTAACACTGTTGTCAAGATTAAGTGTGAATTACAGGAGGTCTTTGACTAACTTCTAGAAAACAACTTCCAGGCCAGATTCCAGAAGTGGCAGGAATGCTGGGACTGGTGTATTGCTGTGCAAGGTGACTATTTCAAAGGAGGTGATGTTTTATTAAACAGAACTTGTTTGGGAACTTTTTGATACCACTTTGTATTGTTTTCAGTCCAGTTGCTTTGTATCTGAACCATCTAGTTAATTGTTTTTTTTTTTAATGTTGGACAAAATGCCTTGTGGTATTTATTCTAATTCTTTGCATTCTCAGTTCAAATTCCACTGAGGTCAACTTTGCCTTTCAACCTGGTTGATGAAATAGCGTACCATTGAAGAACTGGAGTTGATGGTAGAATCATTATCACATTGGATAAAATGTTCAGTGCCATTTCTTCTAGCTCTTTATGTTCTGAGTTCAAATACTGCCTAGGTCAATTTTGTCTTTTATCATTTTGTGGTTATTAAAATAAAGTACCAGTCAAGTACTGGGATTGATGTAACCAATGCCACTCTCCTACCTCAAGATTATTGGCCTTGTGTTAAAATTAATTATTATCTATATATATGAAAGAGAGTTTGTGTGTGTGTGCATATGCTCCTAATGCATTCAAAAACTGAGTTGCCAATTTTGACGTATATGGTATCAAAAGATTCAGTAATCTTTCGGCTACCAAATAAACTTTATTTTCTATGTTATCTCAACAACCAGCTATAGTTATTTGAAAGACACTGCTCTACAATGACCAGGTTTCATAAATAAGTGAAAATAGTTTCATACTTTCTATTTGAACTAAAATTACAAAGTGTTGCATTATGAGAGTGACGATGTGTGAATAATGAAAGTAACGTTTCTCTGAATTAGTAACTCATGAACAGATATCCATTTCTCTACATGTTATGAGGAAATACAGTCTCTCACATGCACATGTACACATACATACAAAAGAAATGTATGCATATGTATTTATGTACATGTATATGAAAGATAATGTGTGTGTGAGAGAGAGAGAGAAAGTGATTGAGTGTCACTTACACATACATGCAAAACAATACATACATGACAACACACACCTTAACTCGCTCTTTCTCTCTCTCTCTCTCTCTCTCTCTTTTTCTTTGTCTCAGGCACCTGCATACACGTCTGTTTCATACACATGTACATACATCTTTCACATTCTCCTCTCACTTAAAGCAAAAGTTGCCTTTTCACTTTCTCCTCTCTTTCAATTTCTGCTCTCTTCAAAGCATTAAGAAATTAAGATTTTTTTATGAAAATTAACAAAAAGTTATATGATCCCATATGATTGACCACATGACTGATCTGACAACTTTGCTGCTTCAAACAAAAGAATGCCATAAAATAACTTCCTTTGGTACACACACATACATACATACACAAACACACATACATGGTGAAATGTCTATATGAATTATGCTATTTCTTGCTGTGTGCACGTGTAAACTTGCAGCTCAAATCCAATTGAAATGACCTTTTTCTATTCTGTAATTCGTGTTTGTGATGAGCGTATTTACAAACTTAATTTTAGATATAAACTTAAAGGGAAGTTTTCCCAGAAATCCTGTCTTTTACCTATTGTTTCTAGTATGTCCAAGGTAACATTTGCACCCCACAACCTAATTTTTTTTCCTAAATTTCTTCTGATTCCTATGTTTTCTATACAGGAGATTAAGATTTTGCCCAAAAAACATGTTATTAATATTTTAATTTTCTCC
This sequence comes from Octopus bimaculoides, assembly GCF_046866305.1. Classification (NCBI taxonomy): domain Eukaryota; kingdom Metazoa; phylum Mollusca; class Cephalopoda; order Octopoda; family Octopodidae; genus Octopus; species Octopus bimaculoides. Next base: position 90,753,966 of record NC_142929.1, read on the forward strand.
CACCCCATTCTGATTTCTTCATTTTTTTACTTTTCTCCAATTATTTTTTGGTAATCCATGAAGAAAAAAATAACAGAGAATATGAATCTTTAAAAATTTTCTTCTTCCTTTTTTTTTTCTTAAAGAAACACTAAAATCTCCTTCCCAAACATCCACCCATCACCTCACCACTTTCAAAAAGCTACAAACTCCCAATATTTCACTTTCACCTTTTCAGAAAGCAGAAGTTTCTTCAGAAATAATGTCATTTACCTGTTGTTTCTAGCATGTTGGGTTTTCTGGTGGTGGTCTTGTATTTTTTTACATCTGTTATTTCAGTACAATTCTATGCATGCGTGAAACATCAGGAGGTTTTAGCTTTTTGAAAGTGGGTAGGTGATAGGTGGGCAAGGTGGGGGAGGGGACATTGAGTGTTTCTTTAAGAAAAATTAAACTTTAAAAACAAACTATATTTCCCAGATGCATTGCTAGTCTCTATTGAAGTAAGTAAAACAATTGAGGTTAAAGTCTTTCAATATCTAGAAACATTTTTTCTTCTATGCCAAATTTTAAAATAACTTTCCCAAAACTTCTCAAATAACACCTGCATATACATATGTGTGTGTGTGGGTGTGTATACATATACATTATACACACACACACATATGTATGTATGTATTTATGTATAAACTGTGTAGTAATATATAAATGAAATAAACTGAGTACAGTATTAGTACCACAATAAAAACTGACACAATTTTTACCTTGACACATCTTCACTATCCTCTTTCTTTTCCAACAGGGTAATTGTGTATCTCCCTTGCAACAAGACACCCCTATCATACTTTAAATTCTATCATACTTTAACCTCTCATTATCTGGCATAAGACAACCTTCCTCTATACTACTCTACCATTCAGTTGAAGGGTCTTGTTTTGCAAGTTACTTGGTGACTTCACTAGTGCCAATGCCATGTAAAAACCACCTAGTACACTCTGTAATGTGGTTGGCATTAAAAAAGTCATCCAGCTGTAGAAACTATATTAAAGCAGGCATTGACACTTTGTTGCAGTCTTCTGGCTCAACTGCTCATTTCAAACTGTCCGACCTGTACCAGAATGCAAAAATGGCTGTTAGATGATGATATAAGTATTAACTGGTGGTGGCTCATGTATAGGCACGGCAGAACTGCAGCACCCCCTATTTCCACTCGATATTATCGATAACATTCATTATAATGAGTCCTTTTTTCTTTAATTCTTTCTTTATACTTGTACATTATATAATCCTTAAGCTTAATGTCAGTAGCCATCCCCTAGTTTATGAAAAAATACAAAAATCCTTGTATTGAATTGTGCACTTCACAGTTCCAGTTATGCAGTGTTTGACTGTTGTGCGCATGCTCACATGTCCGAGATAGGAAGCTTCACGCTAGGGAGAGAGAGAGCACTGTCATTCAGGCAGTGCCAGTGAAAGATAGTGTTTCTTTTTGACTCCACCTGTGTTCAGCTTAAAAACATGTTTATATTCTTGAATGTGATAAAGTGTAGAATTAGATTATTATCCTGCTTTCTGCTTCAGGGTTGCAGCCAGGATTTGAAAAATAGGGCAGATTTTCCCCACTTATTTTGTGATTTAGTGGGGATTTTTGAAAAACAAAGAGGAATTCACGTCAGTGTTCAGTGAACAAATTAAACACACTACCTGGCAGTGGCTAAAATGCAAACTGATCAAGTTTATGTATAAATATTCTTTTTATATGTTTGTTTCCCTTTCCACCATATTAAAAGAACAGCTAAACATTTTCTGAAGCAGCACCGCGACCAACTTTATCTATGAGCCACACTGGTATTAACAGATTGACTCTTCCTCTACATTACTTAGTTTTATGGGTTTAGAATATGTCCAGATCATCAGATGTATGGCGTCAAACTGAAGATAATTTGAAAAATGTTTAAATGGTTTCTAGGTGAGAATATTTGTTCAGTTCAGGTCACTTGAGTTCCTAAGTTGGTTTGCACTATGGATATATTCAGTAAGAATTTTATAAGGATGTTCCATTATAGTTGTGTCATTGTCAAATAAGTAATGTCATTCATATCTAATATTCTGTAAAAGCATACAGGGCATGAAGGGAATATTACTTTGCTTGGAAACAGGTAGGGGTTGGTGAGAGGCAGAGCATTCAGATGTAGAAAATCTACTTCCATATACTCTGTCTGACTCATGAAAGCATAGAAAAGTGGATGTTAAAACAATGATGATATATATATATATATATATATATATATGTCATTTACCTGTTGGTTCTAGCATGTTGGGTTTTCTGTGTGTGTGTGTGTGTGTGTGTGTAGGGGGGGGGGTAACTTTTTACTTCTCTTCAGTTCTTGTATTTGATAATGATGACCAGCATCATTTTAATGTCTGCATTTCCATACTAACATGACTTGAATGGAATTTGTTGAGCCTTTGCTACAGTTAGATGCCCTTCTTATTGCCATCCTTCACTTATTTCCAAATTAGGTAATATTTTCCTATCATCATACATGTGTTTGTGGAAGATTGGAAAGAAAGGGCATCACTTGCATGGTGGTGACACTTGTCTATAATACTTCATGCCTACTCAAGGCATAGAAACATTAAAACACACACACACACATCCATATATACATATATATGTATATATATATATATATATATAACCCATGCTAGCATGGAAAGCTGACGTTAAACGATAAATATATATATATATATATATATATATATATATATATATATATATATATGAGGGGTTACCCAATAGTAAACAGAAACATTCTCTGTGGGACAAGCCTGTTATAGTTCAGGCTTCTGCCACTAGAAGCCACTTGATCCAATCTTCAGCCAAATGGCATTGTTGAATGGAGTCGTATTGTCATGTGGTGCATCTTCATTTTGAAGTGTTTCTCCCTAGTTCATTGATTTTTGTGATGGCTGAAATGAAGGCACAGTGTGCTTCCATGAAATTCTGTTTTCTGTTGGGAAAAATGGCAGCTGAAACAGTTGTCATGCTTCATACAACTTATAAGACATTGCCATGAACAAAACACAGGTTTACGAGTGGTTTTTACACTTTAAGAATGGTCACTTGTTGCTTGAAGACCAACCTTGTTCAGGGTGACTGTCAACCTCCTGAATGAATGAAAACATCATGAAAATTCATGAACCTGATCTTGGAGGACCATCACCAAACAATTGACGAACTTGTTGATATGACTGGTGTGTCCTGGAGCTCCTGCCAATGAATTTTGAGCAAGGAATTGCGAATGAAAAGAGTTGCAGAAAAATTTGTGCTTGGCTTGCTAATGGAAGATCAAAAGCTGTCACAACTGAATGTGTGTTGTGAACTAAAAGAACAGTTAGAAATTGATCTGAAGCTTTTTCAAATGTCATCACTGGTGATGAAAGCTGGTGCTACAGCTACAAGCTGGAAACAAAACGGCAATCAAGTCAATGGAAGAATTCAATGTCACCACACCTCCAAAAATGCATCAGGTGAAGTCCAATGTTCAGATGGTACTGATTTGTTTCACTTATTCAAAATGAATTGTCCACACACTATTTATTCCTCCTGGTCAAACTGTTAACCGGACATTTCACTTGGCTGTTCTGAAGCATATGTGAGACACGGCAAGATGAAAACACCCAAGCCAATGGCAAAGTGGTTTCATCATGACAATGCACCTACACACACTGCCATAAGTGTGAGACAATTTTTGACCAAAAATGGCATGACCCCATCACCCACATTTCCCTATTTACTCAATCTTGTTCCCCACAACTTATTTTGTTCTCCCAAATGAAAAAGTCCTTAAAGGAAAAGGTTTTACAGATGTGGATGAAGTGAAAAAAATGATGGAAGCATTAAAAGGCATTACTTTGCAAGAGTTCCAGAACTGTTTCGAATAGTGGAAAAAGCATCAGGACCAATGCTTTGCCTCAAATGAAGAATACTTTGAAGGTGACAAAAGAGTAAGCATGTAAAATGAAGTGAATAAAATAATAGTGCAAATTTCTGGTTTCTTTTACGTACCTCATATACATATATATATATATATATATATATATATATGTATGTATGTACACACACAAATATATGAGCTTCTTTCAATTTCCATTTACTAAATCTAGTCCCAAGGCTTTAGTCAACTCAGAGCTTTAATTGAAGACACTCAACCACCAAACCATGAAGTGGCTGATGTAATAGAAGTAATGTGACCTAAAACTGACAATAAAAATGATAATATATTTTATGTTTGCTAAAGCATTCATTGAGCAGAGTCGTACAGTGGAAGTGTGCTGGACCCATAACCCAGAGGTGTGTAGAATGAAACTATGCTCTGCCAAAAAATGGATACTATTTATGATATTGATACATCACAATAGCATTGTCTACAAATATATCTACTGTAGTTACAAAATATATTATGCAATAGAAATTTATACAAGTTCTAGGGATAGATCAAAATGCAAGTAGTGTAGGACATTTCATTGAGTTTAAAGAATGCAATATAGGCATAAGCATATAGAATTCTCAATTCTTTTCTTTAATTCTGGGGTAATGTTACACACAAGTATTTCTATTCATTTTCACTTGGCATCATATCTTTCAAGTGAATGAAACTCATCTTTAGTAGTAAGGTAAGGATAAATGAAAATTGAAACTTTCTGATTCAAATATTGCACATTCAATTTAGAATTATCAATGAAAATTGTCTAGTTTGTAGATTTGCTTTTTCCTTTTTTGTTTTACATTTGCAGTTTTAGATTGGAGAAAATGAACCAGTATAAAAAGCATTACTGATAAAATGAAAATTTAGGCCAGTTATTTTTAAAAATTCATATAAACACAGCTAAGGTAGAACATTTAGTCTGGATTGGAAATGCAACAACTGCTACTGATTTGAATTAAAATTTGAGACTCATCACTTCTAAATATAAACAAGCTATCTCCAGGGTATTTTGTGTATTGAAGTGAAGTGTACTTGAATTGGTCCAGATTTCATGCTGCCCAGAGACAATTCTTCTAAGTGCCATCAGGCTTTTATGTTTTGATCAGGGAGATTTACACAGCTGGCATGCGGTTAGGGGTTCAGTTGCACTGTGTGAACACTACCAGCTAACGTTCTACACTATAGCAACTTGTTGACCAATGCCTTGCGAGTGAAATTAACAGAGAGAAACAGAAGCCTGTTGTGTGTGTGTGTGTATACACACACATATGGAAATATTTATATTATTATTTAATTGAATGCCATGCATCCATTTCCAAGTAAGTTTATAGATATATGTATATATGTGTGTGTGTGTGTGTGTAAAATGCAGCCATGGCTGTATAGTTAAAATGTTTGTTTTGTAAAACATGCTTTCAGGTTCAGTCATATTGCATAGCTCTGTAGACAAGTGTGTTCTATTACTTTGGATTGATAAGGCATTTTTGTGTTTGTGTTGTGTCATGTCTCACTACACTACTTGCTGGCAGTTCAGCAAAATAGACCAATAGAATAAGTGCCAGATTTAAAATATGTACTAGGATCAATTCAGTTGACTAAATGCTTCAAGTCAGTATCCTCAGCACAAGCAGAGTCAAATTACTGAAGTAAAAAATAAAAATAACTGAGAGAAATTATTTTGTTGTTCAATTTTGTCAATCTTGTATGTCATATTTTAATCAACCTCTCGTGCATTAAGAGGTAGGGCAGCAAGCTGGCAGAATCATCAAGGACGCTGGGTGAAATGCTTAGCAGTATTTTGTCTGCTGTTACGTTCTGAGTTCAAATTCCAATGAGGCCTATTTTGCCTTTCATCCTTTCAGGGTCAATTAAATAAGTACCAGTTACATACTGGGTCGATGTAATGGACTTAATCCCTTTGTCTGTCCTTGTTTGTCCTCTCTATGTGGGCAATAAAGAAATAAATTATATGAAAGATGTATTCAAACTAAAACTTCTTCTCTTCAGGGCCAGGAAATAATTTTACCTTGATCTGCAACTGATCAAATTCATGCTTGGTTATTGTCATCATTTATTGTCTAACTTCTTTGCTGGCATTGGTTGGACACTTTGACAGGTTCTGATCAATCAGAGGACCACATCATGCATCAATGTCTACTTTGGCATGGCTTCTTTGGTTCAATGCCCTTCCTAATGTAAACCATTTTATAGGGTGCATTGGGTGCTTTTTTCATGGCACCTCATAACTTTCAAAGCCCCTATAACTAAGGGAAAATAGAAGAGAGTGAGCAATGATCTTAAGCAAGGAGAGTGGATGGCAAGGAAGGGGGAAAGAATTACTGGACAAGTTTGAGAAAAAGGAGAGAATAAAGCTGAGCAGGTGACTAGGGTGTTATAAATTTTTTTTTCTCTGAACAGTTTTACATTATCTCACTTTTCATGTCCAACTAACTTGGAAAATCAACAAGATTGATATAAGGGAAAATTCTAAAGTGTTATCTTTAATCTGCTTAATGCTCAGGAAACTTAAGAAAAAACAAAGCAATGCTGTTAAATTTATTTTAGGAAAGGATTAACTTCAGTTTTTTAGCCAACTGGAATCTATTCAAAACCAAAGACATTACCTGTAAAATTAAAATATTTTACTCCTTAGAGTAAAACAGCTTTTCATTTTAAAATGCCAAAAATAATATAAGTCATTTAGTAAACTTATATACTGAAGATGTATCAGTAAAGCTCTATGTCTTTTGCCAGATAGGAGAAGAACTTCTGTGAAGGATGATGACTGAAATCATAACACTGACTAATTTAATCATCACCATTACCATAACCATTATCCTCATTATTTTTATTCAACACTATCAGCACCTTCTCCAACATTACAGAAATCAGCACCTCAATACTAGAAGTTGGCAAGGCAGACCTTGAGCAGTCAGTATACTACAAATAGGACTCAAGTCTCCCTCAAATTCCATTTGCTGTCATAAAAATACATGAATATATTGAATATCTCAGTTTTAGGTATAAAATGCTAGAGAACATCAGTTCTACTCTGTGTTGAAAGAAATACAATTAAACCTTGAGAGAGGCATTATGCCGGTAATAAACACACGCACTGGTTCAGTCCTTTATTAATTTATATAGTTTTTTGTTAAATTATTTCATTGCACTCTTGCAATCTCTTCAGTAACTTGTCTCTCCACTTCCATTTATTTTGAATATATGATCTGGCGTTGTTTCGAAACTGTTTTGTATGAGCATGTGAGTGTGTGCAAGCTCGTATGTGTGCACGCTCATATGTGTGCACGCACTTATGTGTTCGTGCTTATATGTAAGTATGTGCGTCCATATGTGTGTTTGTAACAATTTTGTTTATATCAGATCAGATAGAGACTTTTTAATTAATTTATTTACGTTCATATTCCGCCGATTTGTGGTGCCAATATTGCCAGCAATTATAGGCTGTCATTCTTCCTCTCACAGATATTAAAACCACACATTGAGATGTCTCCTGATGTTTGTGAAAGCACTGAGGACCTCCTCAGCAGAGTCAATGAATGTAACTGCTCCCATGACCTGACAGATTGTATTATAGGCAGTATGGATGTAGTATCTCTCTATCCATCCATTGACATTGACTTTGCCGTAGAGAGATGTGTTGAAATTATTTCGGAAAGTGAAGTAACCTTCCGTGAAGTGAACACGAGGGAACTAGGCCTCCTCCTAAAGCTCGTTTATAATAATGAATACTTAGATCATCACGACCTAACTAGATTCTGCCCCACCAGGCCAGGACGAGGTAGACCACCTACGATCACATCAGCTGCTAGAAAAACCACCGCAGAGCGTTGGAAGGGATGGAATACACCCACCCACGACCCAGAGGATAATATCCAAACACGAAAAATGGTTGCACATGCTGTAAGTGCAAGTCTGAAGACCACCCTGCAGAACCATATAGTTAAATTCAATGAAAAACTATACATGCAGGTCCAGGGAGCGGCTATTGGTGTCAGTGTGGCCGGAGACGTGGCAAGCCTATTCATGACCTGGTGGGACAAAAAGCTGAAAACAACTCTCGAAGAACACTCAATAACACTCAAACTATACGGGAGATATGTGGATGACATTAACATCGTAGTCAAAACACCATCAAACATTCAGACTGAAGAGAACGAGAAGATTGTGATGGAAAACATCCAGAATATAGCTAATACAATACACCAGAGCATCAAGGTAACAATAGATTACCCAACAAGACACCTAAACATGAGACTCCCAGTACTTGACACAGAACTTTGGCTAGAAACAATTAATGACAAAGTTCAAATCCTCCACTCACATTATATGAAACCTATATCTTCAAAGTATGTTATCCATAAGAATTTGGCTCTATCACACAGTGTGAAAATCAATATATTAGTAGCCGATTTGGTTAGAATAATGAAAAACATATCCCCCCTGTGCAGTCCATGGGAGGGGCAAAAACATATTCAAGACTTCATGCATCGCATGCAATTTTCGGGATACAGCCAGAAAGATAGAATCCGGGTATACAGAGGAGCTAACAAGAAATTTGAGGAGATTGTTGTCAAAGATACAAATGGAACACAACCTAGATACCGTAACAAACAGTGGAATAGACTACAAAGGATTAGTGACAAAACAAACAAAAAGACCACGTGGTACAATACCGACAAGTTCCAGGGAGTAATGTTTGTGGACGCCACGCCACACGGAGAACTGGCCTGCAGATTTCGAAAAATCCTCAAAAGTACCAAGTTGAGGATAAATGTTATAGAAAAACCAGGGAGATCAATTAGATCAATAATATGTAAAACATATCCCTTCAGAAGAACAAGGTGTGTTGAGGAGAATTGCATTGTGTGCAAAAATAGTCCTGGTGCCAACTGCAAAGCCAGAAATGTAGTCTACAAAATAAGCTGTATGGATGGTGAGTGTAAAAACAGAAACACGACATACATAGGTGAGACGGCAAGAAGTTTGGCTGAGCGTGTAAACGAACATTGGAGGGACTATAATAATCAAAAACAAACCTCGGTGCTCTACCAGCATGCCAAAGAACAACATGGTGGTGTACTGGACAGAATTAGCATAGAAATCCTGTCTAGACACTCCGGTGACGCATCATTGCGACAAATACAGGAGTCGGTCCTCATAACTGAAACGCAACCAATTTTAAACACCAAATACACGTAGATGAGAGCCTTACAATTGCCCATGGTTGCATGTGTTGTTCACACATATGATGCGGAATATGAACGTAAATAAATTAATTAAAAAGTCTCTATCTGATCTGATATAAACGAAATTGTTACAAACACACATATGGACGCACATACTTACATATAAGCACGAACACATAAGTGCGTGCACACATATGAGCGTGCACACATACGAGCTTGCACACACTCACATGCTCATACCAAACAGTTTTGAAACAACGCCAGATCATATATTCAAAATAAATGGAAGTGGAGAGACAAGTTACTGAAGAGATTGCAAGAGTGCAATGAAATAATTTAACAAAAAACTATATAAATTAATAAAGGACTGAACCAGTGCGTGTGTTTATTACCGGCATAATGCCTCTCCCAAGGTTTAATTGTATCTTTATACATAAATGCACAAAACCCATTTGCACACTGAAAACAATAATCATACATGTACATGCCTGCACACATATTTCATTTATGAATGCATTTTACGACTGCATTTCCATATTTTCATGAGTTGTCATGGTCTTTTGTCATGAGGCACAAACAGCAACAGAAAAGAGGTTACCTATATTTTATGTTTGTGTGTGTGTGTGTATGCATACATACACATACAAAACCTATGCATGCATATTTATATGTATGTATGCATGTATGTAACTGTGTGGTTTCATTTTCTCTTTCTTTCTATTTGTTAGTTGACAACAACCTCGCTCTCAATATTGATGGTGTCATATACTGTGCAAGCATATACAAGTTTCACGAAATATTGCACAATTTTTATAAACAAAAGTTGCTTGTAACCATGCTTAGATTGTATATTTGTTGATGAATCAAAGGATTATTACCTTGCTTAGAAACATTGCTTGGCTAGGAAGGCATTTAGTCGAAGAAAATCTGCTTCAACAAATTCTGTCTTTCTCATATCATCATCATCATCATTTAATGACCAGGGCTGGTAAGCTGAGGGGCTGCACCGGACTCCAGTTTAATTTGGCATGGTTTCTACAGCTGGATGCCCTATCTAATGCCAGCTACACCAAGAGTGTACTGGGTGCTTTTATGTGCCACTGGCATGGGGACCAGCTGCATGACACCATGACTACAATTTCACTTGACTTAATGGGTCTTCATCTCCTGCATGGCATATTGCCATAGGTCTCTGTCATTTGTCATTGCCTCCTTGAGGCCCAACACTCAAAAGATCCTTTTTATGTGCTACTGGCATGGGTACCAGTTATACAACACCAGCATCAACCACATTGCCTATGGCTGATTGGTTAAAAGTTTGCTTTACAATCATGAAATCCTAGGTTCAATCCCATTCCATGGTATTCAGACATGTATCTTTTACTGCCACCATTGCCTAAGATTCACGCAACCTCTGCATTTAATATTCAGTATGGAAGCCTAAACAAAAGGTACAACATTGTCATGCACCATGTCGTAGTAATTCAATATGAGAATTTCATTAATGGTATACACATCTACAGAATGCTCAGTTAATTCCAAGCTAGTTCATTTAGCAGGTAATTTAGTTGGTTGAACAACTGAATCCTCATTGTTAAAATCAAAAGGTCCATTTACTATTATATACTAATGTATATGAGTGAATGATCAAATGAAAGTAGCACTAACACATTAGATAAAACTTGCATATATTTATACTAACAGTTGACTGTTATGTGTGTGTGTGTGTGTGTGTGCATAAAGACCTCCTTCAGTCAAAAATGACCATGGGATTACTCCTAGAAAGTTACCCTTTGAAGCACAAATTTGGGCATAGCTGTTTATGGAAGACAAGTAATTGGCCATGTATACCAGCCATGTCACCAACGCTTTTCAGGAGAAAGGCAAAGGTCTGTACAGCTTGGCACCAGTGATGTCACAACTCATTTCTACAGCTGCGACCTGTGGCATATGTCACAAGGTTTGTAAAACAATACCCGGACTTAAGAGACATATGCTGGTTCACAGAAGCGTTTCCTTAGAATCAGATACCAGCGGGCAAGGATCGAGAGGCCTGAAAATTTGTCATCTATGCTGTAGACCTTGTCGCTCAGCAGCCAGACTTCAAAGTCACTTGAGGGCTCACCAACGGAGTGATTGTACTGCGTGATATGTGTGGATTGTTGATGGGATGGCTATTGTCTGTCAAGATGGAGCAGTCATCATGTATATATGTATACATATATATGTATATATCATCATCATCATCATCGTTTAACGTCCGCTTTCCATGCTAGCATGGGTTGGACGATTTGACTGAGGACTGGTGAAACCGGATGGCAACACCAGGCTCCAATCTAATTTGGCAGAGTTTCTACAGCTGGATGCCCTTCCTAACGCCAACCACTCAGAGAGTGTAGTGGGTGCTTTTACGTTTATAACATGCGTTTACTCCATTCTTTAAATTTATATATATATATATATATATATATATATATATATATATATATATATATATAAAGCAATTAAGAGTATGAAGACAGGGAAAGCCCCCGGCCCATCAGGAATCACTGCAGAGATGCTCAAAATATCTGGCAGTGTTGGCTACAGCCTAGTCACCCGTATTATGAACCAGGTGATACACGAAGGAGTCATACCCAATGACTGGTGTAGCAGCACCATAGTAAACTGCTACAAAGGTAAAGGTGACGCTTTAGATACTAATAATTACAGAGGCATCAAGCTGTTAGATCAGGTTATGAAAGTTACGGAGAGGGTCATAGCCCAACTAATTAGGGAGCGAATCAATTTAGATGAGATGCAGTTTGGGTTCGTGCCAGGTAAAAGCACCACTGATGCCATATTTCTAGTGACACAGCTGCAGGAGAAATATCTAGCCAAGGATAAACTTCTGTACCTGGCCTTCGTTGACATGGAGAAAGCCTTTGACAGGGTCCCCCGATCCCTTATCTGGTGGTCAATAAGGAAACTTGGGATAGAAGAATGGTTTGTGAGAGCTGTGCGAGCCATGTACAGAGATGCTGTCAGTAAGGTGAGGGTTGGAAATGAGTACAGTAATGAATTCCGGGTAGAGGTAGGGGTCCACCAAGGTTCCGTCCTCAGCCCCCTCCTATTTATCATAGTCCTCCAGGCGATCACAGAGGAATTCAAGACAGGTTGTCCCTGGGAGCTCCTCTATGCGGATGACCTTGCACTAATTGCGCAGTCACTATCAGAACTAGAGAAGTTTAAGGTGTGGAAGCAAGGACTAGAATCGAAGGGCCTTAGAGTCAACATAGCAAAAACCAAAATCCTAATAAGTAGGAAGGTAGATAAAACACAAACCCCTTCAGGTAGATGGCCCTGCTCAGTATGCAGTAAAGGAGTAGGTAGTAACTCTATAAGATGTACCCGGTGCAAGCTATGGACACATAAGAAGTGCAGCAATATCAAAGGCAGATTAACTACGAAGTTAGTTTCTGTATGTGGCAGATGTTCAGGTGCAATAAAGACTGTAAACAAACAGGAAACAACTTCTATCTCATTCCAGGGAGAAAAACTAGAGGTAGTCGATAGCTTCCGCTATCTGGGTGACCAAGTTAGTAGTGGGGGTGGGTGTGCTGAAAGTGTAACTGCTAGAATAAGAATAGCCTGGGCCAAGTTTAGAGAGCTCTTACCTCTGCTGGCGACAAAGGGACTCTCACTCAGAGTAAAAGGCAGACTGTATGACGCATGTGTACGAACAGCCATGCTACATGGCAGTGAAACATGGGCTGTGACTGATGAGGACATGCGTAAGCTCGCAAGGAATGAAGCCAGTATGCTCCGCTGGATGTGTAATGTAAATGTGCATACCCGTCAGAGTGTAAGTATCTTGAGAGAAAAGCTGAACATAAGAAGCATCAGTAGTGGTGTGCAAGAGAGACGATTGCGCTGGTTTGGATATGTGGTGAGAATGAATGAGGATAGCTGCGTGAAAAAGTGCCACTCCCTAACAGTTGAGGGAACCCGTGGAAGAGGTAGGCCCAGGAAGACCTGGGCTGAGGTGGTGAGGCAAGACCTTCGAACATTGGGCCTCACCAAGGCGATGACTACTGACCGAGACCTTTGGAAATGTGCTGTGCATGAGAAGACCCGGCAAGCCAAGTGAGATCGTTGCCAGGGCCCCTGGACTGGCTCTTGTGCGGGTGGCACATAAGATGTACCATCCTGAGCGTGACCGTTGCCAGTACCACCTGACTGGCCTTGTAGGGTTTTCCAGCGAGATCGTTGCCAGTGCCCCTGGACTGGCTCTTGTGCGGGTGGCACATAAAAGACACCATTTCGAGCGTGGCCGTTGCCAGTGCCGCCTGACTGGCCTTCGTGCGGGTGACACGTAAAAGCACCCACTACACTCTCTGAGTGGTTGGCGTTAGGAAGGGCATCCAGCTGTAGAAACTTTGCCAAATCAGATTGGAGCCTGGTAAATAAGTGTCACATATTTTTACCGGCAACAATCTCGCTCGAAAAATTTCATGTGTCGCCCGCACATGAGCCAGTCCAGGGGCACTGGCAACGATCTTGCTCGAAAAACCTCATGTGTCGCCCACACATGAGCCAGTCCAGGGGCACTGGCTACGATCTCGCTCGTAAAAACCTCATGTGTCGCCCACACATGAGCCAGTCCGGGGGCACCGGCAATGATCTCGCTCGAAAATCCTATGACGGCCCCGCACAAGAGCCAGTTCAGGGGCACTGGCAACGATCTTGCTCGAAAAATTTCATGTGTCACCCGCACAAGAGCCAATCCAGGTCACCCGCACAATAGCCAGTCCAGGGGCACTGGCAACGATCTCGCTCGAAAAACCTCATGTGTCGCCCACACAAGAGCCAGTCCAGGGGCACTGGCAACGATCTCGCTCGTAAAAACCTCATGTGTTGCCCACACATGAGCCAGTCCAGGGGCACCGGCAATGATCTCGCTCGAAAATCCTACGACGGCCCCGCACATGAGCCAGTCCAGGGGTACCGGCAACGATCTTGCTCGAAAATCCTACGACGGCCCCGCACAAGAGCCAGTTCAGGGGCACTGGCAACGATCTCGCTCGAAAAACCTCGTGTGTCGCCTGCACATGAGCCAGTCCAGGGGCACTGGTAACAATCTCGCTCGAAAAACCTCATCTGTTACCCGCACATGAGCCAGTCCAGGGGCACTGGCAACCAAAATAAGCAACAAGGATATCCAGAGATAATGCAGCATGATCGTTTCAAGCAACTTCATTTAACTGAACAATGCAATCATTACATCAATTTAAATGTAGAGCAATCCTCAGCTGCATAAAGACATAGAATTTAATTAAATTAAAACAGATGGACACATTAGTATAATTTTACCTAAAATCTCCAAGAAGGTAAGGAGATAGACAGAGAACATGCTGTCTTCACTTCAGCTTAGAAGCTACTAAGGTATCAGGAAGAAAGATGTGTTACAGATTTTGCTTGTCACTGTTTTATGGGGTCAGTTTTAATTTATAGACTAGTTTATCAAATTTTTGTATATCTAAGGCCAAAAGAGCAAGGAGCAATGCCTGTTAGGAAGTGGGCTAAGGGAGTTGATAGAAATCATAGTGTGTATAGTCATAAAAACTATCAAGATGAATTTGAAGCAATATCATGAGATTTGGTAAAGGAAATCTTAAATCAAGATGTTAGCTGACAATTAAAGGGGCAGGCCACTAGTAGACCATTGATAATGAAACGGGAAATCTTATCATGTGGTACTATAGTTAAATATTTTACACAATATTGCCATATTTTATAAAGTTGAAATTTAGGGTTATCCAGAGGATTATTAAGAAGTATATAAAAGGATAAAAAGTTTTTTGAATACTTTTAAGTATATACCAAACTTTTACCACAATAGAGGGAGGAAAAGAAATTATCTCGAAATAGTTTAATATTTATACATATAATATACTTAAATACTAACTTATCAGATGGTATCTATGAAGATTGATCAATTGGTATAACATGCTAACTATATATTAATTAAATTATAATCTAAGCAGTTAATTTTAAGTAGTGAATATACCAGTATTGTTTTATATAAGCTAAGTATGAATTTATAGAGGTACAAAATTAGATTTATTTTGTAAATAAATAAAGGCTATTATAAAATAATAATGTAGGGCAGAACACCATAGAAAAGGAATAAAATAGCTTAATCACTAAAAACATGATAAAGTATATATACCTTATTAACATCAATAGAGAAGATTTATAGAAAATGTATAATAATTTAAGTATACTAAACTAAAAATTATATCTTTACTTATTTAGCTAGTATCAATAAAGACTAATACCTGGTATTAGCTAAAGGAATATTGATGTTATAGGGCATCCTAATAATATACTAATTTTAAAACTAAGAAGTATAGTATAGGTTTTAGAAGTTATTATTGTTACTTCATACATGATATTTATAGTTTCTTAGGGGTACTTAATTAGAAGGGCTACTTATATAAAGGCCCTTATAAATACTAAGATCAGGAGGGTAGAGCACTTTAAGAAAGGGATAAATCAAGTAGTTTCTAAAGATCATTTCAAACAATATTGCCATATTGTATAAAGTTAAAATTTAGGGTTGTCAAGAAGATTATTAAAAATGATATAACAAAAGGATAAAACTTCTTTGAATACTTTTGAGTATATACCAAATTTTACCACAATAGAGGGAGGAAAAGAAATTTAACTTATTAGACGGTATCTATGGAGATTGATCAAATGGATTTTACTGGTATTTAATAAAGGAGCACCGAGGCTAAAGAACATGTTAACTATATACTAATTAAATTAAATTAAATTAGTTTAAGTTGTGGAGATACCAGTATTGTTTTATATAAGCTAAGTATGAATTTATAGGGGTACAAAAATTAGATTTCTTAAAGGCTATTATAAAATAATAAAATGATCAGGTAGGGTAGAGCACTATAGAAAAGGAATAAAGATAGCTTAATCACTAAAACCATAATAAAGTATATATACCTTATTAACATCAATAGAGAAGATTTATAGAAAATGTATAATAATTTAAGTATTATGAATTAAAAGTCATTTATTAACTTATTTAGCTTATTTCAATCACGACTGATACCTGGTATTAGTTAAAAGAATACTGATGTTATAGGACATGCTAATTATATACTAATTTCAAATTAAAAGTTATAATATAGATTTTAAATGTTTATCAGTGTTAATCCGTACATGGTATTATAGTTTCTTAGGGGTACTTAATTGGAAGGGCTACTTGTATAAAGGCCAATATAAATACTAAGATCAGGAGGGTGGAACACTTTAAGAAAGGGATAAATAAAGTAATTACTAAAACTATTAAAAACAATATAGCCATATTGTATAAAGTTAAAATTTAGGGTTATCAAGAAGATTTAGTATTGAGGTGAAAGAACAAAATTAACTATATATTAGTTTAATTATAATGTAAGCAATTTAATTTTAAGTTGTGAATAAAATAAGAAAATGATCAGGTAGGGTAGAACACCAGAGAAAAGGATATAAAATAGCTTAATCACTAAAAACCATGATGAAGTATAAATACAACTTAGTAACATCAATAGAGAAGATTTATAAAAAATGTATACTAATTTAAGTGGGCATGCTGGGGCACTGCCGTTTTGCTATACTGTTATTACCGAGAGCCTCCTCTAACATGTGGCACTTGGTGAAGAATGGAGTTTGATGTTGCTACCCTCATTTGAACTTCTTGCCATCAGGTAGGTTCATCTGGGACTCTCGACAGGAAGAGGTCTAGTTTTGATTTGAAAACATCTACATCTACTTTGTGTAGGTCCTCAGACTCTTTGGGAGAATATTAAAAAGCTGTGGGCCTCTGAAACCCAAGCTGTTGCAGTAATTGGTCCTAAAGCACAATGGCATTGCTGGGATCTTTGGCACTGTGCAGTACCGACCTGTTCTGGCATTGGTGTAGCTTTCAATGTCAAAATTTGGTATAATTCCTTCCAGGATCTTCCAGATATGTATTGCTGCATACCTCTCCCACCTTCGCTCCAGGGAGTAGAGTCTTAGCTGTTTCAGCCTTTCCCAGTAGCCGAGCAGCTGCAATGAGACAATCTTCTTTGTGAAGCTTCGCTGGATTGCTTCAAGGTCTGCTGTTAATTTTACACTGTTGGGTGACCATACCTGGGAGCAATAATCTAGGCAGCTGAGGATGAATGTCCTCCAGAGAACCATCATGGTTTTCTTTTCTCTGGTTCTGAACATTCTCAGGATCCACTCAGCCAGTCGCCTGCACTTTGTTGCCATCCTGGTAATGTGCACTTGGAAAGAGGTATCATCATTCATGTTGATACCCAGGCCTCTCACTGATTTAGGCTCTGGGATTGTCATCCCCTGTGGACCAGTGTACCCTGTAAGTTTTATATTCAGTTTTAAATGCTGGTAGCGCAGGGCTTGGAAATTTTCAGCATTAAACTGCATATTATTATCCTCAGCCCATCTGTAAATTGAGTTCAACTCCTGCTGCAGGTGTGCAACATCGCTGGGGTTTTGTATTTTCTGCAAGACTTTTGTATCATCTGCGTAGCTAGCAAGGTATATATATATATATAATAAAGTAAAATTGCAAGGTACCGCACAAGTAGAAATATATATGAAAGAAGGTTTGAAAATGCAATTTTAAAGATGTTTATTCACTTGACCGGTTTCAATTTTTTAGAAAAAGATTATCAAAAGTAAAATGTAAAGCTTTGCATGACCTTTGTTGTATTAGGTACTAGTTATCCCAAAAGTATTAAAAAACAGAGATACATTCTTTGATAATAATAAGAAATGTTAAAAATAGTTTACAAGAAAGTATTTCAGAAAGTAATCAGAACAGCACTCCAAAAAGTAGAGTTCAATAAAAATCATGTTTGTATGGTAGTATATATATAGTGTATATGTATATATACACTATATATATTTAGAGTCCCGTTCTGATTACTTTCTCAAATACTTTCTTGTAAACTCTTTTAAACATTTTCTTATTATTATCAGAGAATGTATCTGTATATATATATATATATATATATATTAAGGTAGTGGTGGTTGTGAGTTTCATGCCATTTCCTCCAGCTTTATGTTCTGTGTAAAAACTCCACTGAAGTTGATTTTGTCTTTCATCCTTTTGGGGTCAATATAATAAATACCAATTGAGCACAGGGGAATGTAGTCAACTAGCCTTCTTTCCTAAAATTTCAGGGCTTGTGCTTATAGTAGAAAGGATCCTTGTCCTCCTCCTCCTCCTCCTCCTCCTCCTTATTAAACCATGCTGTCTGCAGTCTTTTGTTTTGCACAGATGACTCATATTGTTTAAATAGCTGTGTCAGATCGGAGCAGACCAAGAAGAGTGAAATCTATTTTTGAACTACTTACTTGAAAGTTCTTATGTCAGACATAGATGAAGAGTTCTAAAAATATGATAAACATATCTCTGATAGGTTTGGTGCTATAGAAACCATGCTGATGACTGGATGAGGGAAAGAGGGTGGGAGGGGAAAGTTGAAGTTTGATGGCAGAGGCAGAGTTTTTTTAATCGTTTTCATTATCTATGAGATAACTGCAGTGTGGATGTTAGGTCTCTTGTTAGTTTCCTTGGAGCAGTGAGTTTTGCCCAAACTGTGTGCACAGTTAAGTTGACTGACCCATTTGAAAGTTTGATGTTCTTGCAATGACAAGATATAAATCACCCACCTATCAGCTACACTTCCCACCTGGTCAACCACACTTCAATGCTTTTGTCCAATTAATCTTATACTAATTAAACATATCTAACATTTGACAAAGCACAAGTTTAATTTCAGGATGGTGAGAGGAGGAAGCCACAAGCAATAGATTTCACTCTAGTATGTTACTGGACACAGATAAGTTTTTTATTTCTAAAAACACTTTCTCCTTGTGATAAATCAACTCACTAAATGCATCTTTCTATAGATTAATATTTACAACACAAACACTCACCAATATCCCCATATTTCAAAATTGATCATTTTAAAATTATTGTTTGTGAAAAAAAAAAAAAATCACATAGAAGATTATAAGTAAATATTGTAAACTATTTAGTCTGATTTTACTACTTCTCCACATACAATGTCTTTAAAATGTCTGTTCGAACTGTCAGTAGTGATCTAGGCCTTTTTTTCTGTTTATGGGCTACATGGAATAGCTATTGAGTAATAATCTGTCTTTTGCTTGGTTCTTTTCTATACAAAATACAGTCACAATCTGATGCCTACCTTATATCTTACTCAACAGTGAGATTTTACACATTGATATATCATCATTATTTGCCTGTTAGTTTGGCTGGATGGGATGTTACTGCTCTCCCAAACAGGTCAGAGAACCAAATGCCACTTGTAAGTTTCATTTTCAGTTTGGTTTCTGTGGTTTGATGCTCTACCTAGTCCTGAAGCCTTGTTGTAGATGGACAAAATGTTAGACATTTCTTTTTTTTTCCCCCATTTCTTGAGTTCAAACTAATACCAATTCTGCTGTATGTAATCACAGCACAATCAGTGCTATTCATTATCACATCATGACTTTTCTTATACAATTCAGTCACTTCTAAGTGTAGTCAGCTGAGGTGACTATACACACCTTGCTAATGAGTTTGAATAAGATCAAAACATGTCTATTCCTTACGCCTATTAGTTTTAAAGACCTGTTCTTCTTTTGTTGTATTTATTTGCTGAAAATTTGGATTAGGAGATATTAATCTCCATTGCTTACTGTTTTGAGATTTGTAACACTCCCTAAGAGAGTAAGTGCTTTCTAATCATATTCTATCTAAGGTAACTGAAGCTTTTCAACTCACTGTATAGTATATATAAAACTTTACTACACATGTACACACACACACACACACACACACATACATCATGTAGAATAAAGAATGGTATTAAATCTGTATGTATTTAATTCTCTTTACCACTATCCTCATCACCCCGTCTTTCTCTCCCATCATGTTACCTATATATGTCATATTGCATCATGAGTTGATACCTAGTTCACTCTACATTTACCCTTTCTCTACTACCCACCATCAAACCATTCCTCCCTTACCAAATCTCTAACCTCATTCATGGAAAATGAAATTAATCAATTCAAACTTTATTCCAACTGTCAAAAATTGTACCATTTTATAATACTAACTCAATGTTTACTCATTATTTTGTATCATATACCATTTATTATTCATTTTTCTTTTCTTGTTTTATTATTCTGCTTGTCACAGTATGTGTTCATATGTTGAGCTTCAAAAGAATTCAAAAAGTGTTGTTTACCAAGTGGAAAGTGGGACTGTTTATCTATGCATGAAAGTGTTTGCCAGGATAAAATGCAAATGTTTTTCCTAGCAATGTCAAGAATAAAAAAAGTTCCCCGAGCAAAAAGTGAAAGACTTTTTTTTATATATTTGAAATATAAATAGTAAGCGTTAAACCATAATGGAAGGAATAGATTTATTGAGAGAATAGTAGAAGAAACAGTGAAGAAGGGAATAATGGAGAAGACAGGAGAAAGGGAAAGAGCAATGGCTGGGGTTAAAAAGTGGTTAGGGTAAATGGGATGGGTTAAGTAGTGAGAGTCAGTGTCTGGCTAAGTTGGAGAGACTCAGTGTTCTCATATTATATTATCATAGTATCATCATCATCATCATCATCTAGCTTCCACTTTCCATGCTGGCATGGGTTAGACGGTTTGACTGGAACTGTATCAGGCTCCAGTCTGATTTGGCTTGGTTTCCATGGCTGAATGCCCTTCCTAACGCCAAATATTCCAAGAGTCTAGGGGATGCCTTTTACATGTCACTCGTATGGGTGCATTGCTATGCATGCCTGGCCAGAATCCAAGTCAGTTTTTAGTGGAATTACCAAGGTTTATTGTTGAGAGAGGGTTGAAGGAAATTGATTAAGTTAGTGTTAAAGAAGATAGTAAAATGGAAGGGTAAAAGGTAATATGAGAGAGTCAAAGAATAATAGGGATGGTGGGGAATGTTGAACAGGAGGTAATATAGTACAACCTTCTGTTATATATAAGAGGGTAGAATGGGGGATGGAGGAGAGACATGAGGTGATGATGATGAGAAGCAAGTGTATCCTCATGGCAAAGTAAAATAAGAATCAAGGAGTTGGTGGCGGGGTTGCTTGAGTGCAGCCCCTCTCAACTCAAGCATTATGATTCAGAGGAATAGAGGAAGGTAGGTAGGGACTGTTGGTGGATTTAGGGAGAGGAACATATTCAAAATATACACATTGAGTACTTTCTTCTTGATTATAATACAGTAAAGGAAGAGATGATGGAAAGATGAGAATATAGAGTAGGTATAATTCATAGGGAAAGAGATAGTGGGGAGATGTGATGGTAGAGAATTTTAAATAGGTTGCAGGGTGTATGTACGAGGTAATAGATAGTGGGATACATGCACTACACCACTATTTTGAATATTTTGCCAATCCTGCATGGGGAGTTAGATCTGCTGCAGCAACACATGTTGGCTGTTCCTCTTCCATCTCCTTTGTCATGTAGTATCTTGCTTTCATTTTTCACCACATCATACCAAATTTTTCTTAGTCTTCCCCTTCAACCGGTACCATTCACTTTGAGCACCCAGGACTTGGTTATACAGCTGTCATCCTCCATCTGCATCACATGCCAATATGATTGCAGTCTCCTATCTTGCATACTGATTACTCTTATACCTATTTTGTCTCTTAATTCATTTATATTTCGTCATGCATGCACACTACCTTGGCACATCCAGCAAATAATGCTTACCTCCTTTTTTCTGAACTTTACAGGTCTTTCACATTCAGAGCCTTCATCTTCTTGCCAGGTAGCATCACACTTCTCTAACACTCCAATCCATTCTTACTCAAGTGGCAACACTTTCAGAACACCCATCCCCATTAATTATGTCCCTAGGTAAAAAAAAGTAATCCAAGGGAGCCATCTAAGCATGTGAGAGCATCTATTTTCCATGTGCTTTTTGATCTTGTGCATCTGATCCCACTACACATTTTGTGCACCTGTTGTTTACACTGGGCACATTTATGGACTTACTCTTGTTTCCTGTTTTGCAGATAGAGCATGGTCATTTCCCTGATGTATAAGGGTTCTATCATCCTCCCTTTTTACTAAAGCTTATGTTTTTATTAAGTTTACTTCAAGGATCTTCAATTCCAAGTTCTCCTTCCATGTCTGGAATTTTTGTTTTATTTTTTCTACTAAGTCTTCTATAAGCACTAAGCCATCAGCAACATACTGGAATTCCCAAGGACAGCTGGTATTAAATTCCTCTTAAATTCCTCTTTCTAAAGCTTGGTGGACTATATTAAAGGTTGGGTGCTAAGAACTGAACCCTGATTGTCATAAACCAGTTCAAAGAAGGCTTTTATTTAAACTTTATTCTGCTCGCCATCTAATCCATTAATCATGGCTGTCCAGCAATTAAGATGCACTGTTTTATATTACGTAAAGACAGTATCCATCTATCTATGTCATTTGACACTATGCTGCATTTTCATACTCAATACAAAGTAAGATATCTATATTTTTATCTACTATTCACTATTGTAGAAAGGAATTAATGATAGGATATTATAATTCCTAACAGCCTGTCAATGATCTTGAAAATTTAAACATTCGCTCAAGAGGTGTTGTATTGGTAGCTGTACAGAGGAGTCCTCTCATGGCTGATAGAGCCATGGGAAGGGCCATCAACGATTGTCCTTTATCTTGTTGGGAACTAAGTGTTAGATTTATGGTCTTCATGAGAGCACCATTGGTCCTTTCACATTGGCCATTGCCTTGAGATCAATAGGGAGATGTTCTAGTTTTTATTGTTCCCTTAGCATGATGGATGTCCTGGAGCTTCTTATTATCAAATTGGGTTCCTCTGTCAGAGTGGATACAATTTGGTGATCCAAACAATGAAAAGAGGTTGAGAGGGTGGGAAATTACTGTTTTGGTACGTATGTATTTGCATGGGTATGTGAATGGGTACCTTGAGGAGCCATCGACTATTACCAGTAAGTATCAGTATTGTGTGGTTGATATCAGGGAACCAATAAAGTTGATGGAGAGGCACTCCCAAGGTCTTGATGCCTCCATTAATTTACTTAATTGACCCATAAGTGGTTTGTAGAAATGGGGTTTGAGTTTGTTGCATGTAGAGCAAGCAAGTGTCATTTCACAGATTTTGTTGAGGGAGAATGGCAGGTTTCATAATTTACAGTAGTGAAGTAGGTGGGTCACTCCTGGGTGGCACAGTTGTTTGTAAAGGGTTACTAGTGTTGTAGTGTCTCTTGTTGCTGCACATCTTGATAGTGCATCTGTTGCTTTGTTTTGAGTTCCAGGTCTATAGGAGACTGTGTAATTTATGTACAAGAGGTCCAAGCACCAGCATATAAGTTTTTCATTTTTGATGTCCCTTGCTTATTGAAGATCATCGAGTGTTGATTGGTGATGATGTTGCAGTATGAGGCAACATGTATTAGGTGGCACCATTTGCAGCAATATTCTATGATTGCACAGGCTTCTCTCTCAATGATGGGTTGGTGTTTTTCTGATTTTGAAAGGGACTTTGACTAGGGACTTTGAAAAAGACCTTGAATAGAAGCCCACTGGCCTTCCTTGTTGTAATAGCATCCTTCCCAAGGCTAGGCCAGAAACATCTGTTTCAATGGTAAGTGGTATTCCAGATTGTGGAACGGCAAGTATGGCATTTACCAATGCAGTCTTGAGAGATGTGATTGCTGTTTTTGCTTCTTCTGGCAGTCTGGCATTGTTGATATTCTCTCTGGCTCTTGAGTGAACTGGTGAGTCTGGAGCACTTATGTATCCATTTTGCATAATATGGAAAAAATGCCTATTATTTGATTTAGTTCTCTCAATGTTCTTGGTTCTGACAGAGCTTGAAACCTTTTAGAGTCAGGTTTTATTGTGGAATTTCCAATAATATGTCCAAGAAAGCTGATTTGCTTCTTAGAGAATTGACTGTTGCTCTTATTGATGGTCATGCCAGATGTTTTGGCTGCCTGAATAAATTTTCTGAGGTTATTGTCATGTTTGTGTTGAACTTTGCCAGCTAATTTGCTGTCTTATCTGTTAATCACGGCTGTCCAATGATTAAGATGTGTTATTTTATATTAGGTGAAGACAGTATCCATCTATCAATGTCATTCGAAACTATGCTGCATTTTCGTACTCAGTACAAAATAAGATATATATATATATATATATATTTATCTATTATTTACTGTTGTCAAAAGAAATTAATGATAGGATATTATAATTCATAACATTGATAAAACCCCTAACTTGCACACTGAATTTATTGCAGAACTCATTACTGACTGAAACTCTCTGCAAGGCTTATTATTATTATTATTCTGCTGTTATATGGTAATGTTGAAGTAATTAGTCTAATTATCCATCCACTGAAACTACAACTCAGGCACATGGATGTATGATTTGTTTTTGAGTTCCTTTTTTCTGCCTTTTCTAGATAAAAGTTGTTTTTTTTGTCTGCTGTTCATATCTGTTCTTATTTTGTCATTCCTTATCAGTTGTTTTTATAAAAACACTAAGTGAATCTTCTTACAGTTTGATTTCCACATTTTCCTGCTTTCACTTTTCGCAAATTCTGTAAATAGTTCTTCACTATTACTTTTCCAAGAACTTCTTCTTCTACACAGACACCTAGACTAGTTTTCTCTAGTTCAAGTATGTCTTTGATGTCCATTTACTCTCATTTTATTTTTTCCGTTTGACCCACATTTAATTGGAGATGCATACATCTGTACATTGTGAGCTGCTTCCTTACTTCCCTATCAGTATCCTTCTGCTCATTCTTCTGCTACTCAATAACTCCTGTTCCATATCTTATTAGTGATCCTACTCTCAAGTTGATTGCCTGTTTGATATTTCTCCACCTTCATTTCTGTACTTTGGGCTTTATCACTTTCCAATGTTGTATGCATGTATGCATGCATCTATCCATCTTTACATACATACATACATACATACATACATACCATACATACATAATCCAAATAATAAGACAAAATATACATAGCTTTACAGGATATATACAAGATGATACAAGATATATAGACACACACACATACCCACACACATACAAACACACAAACACATACACACACATGCATAAAACACAGAAACACACGCACACACAAGCACACACACAAATACCCCCCCCCCTCCTACACACACACACTTATACTTTTAATGATATTATATTCTTATCATTAGGTTGATCTATTTCAATACATTTTTCTGAATTTTCCCTGCATCATTTGCATCATGGCACATTTTTCATTTCTGAAAGTCATCATTATGTCACTTCTTAACACTCTCACAGTTTTCATTTTCGAATCATGTTGATCGTTTGTCTTTTCCTAAAGCTTTAAATAATCCATGAACAAATGATGATTAATTTTTCCTCTTTTTTTTTCCCTAATATCATTCCTTAGCTTTGTTTAATACAGTCAAGAAAGGTAGCAATGCAATTACAAGCAAGAAAAAAATATGTTCCTTTTGAAAGATTCTCTTTCTAATCATCATCCTTTAGATGTTAATTCAGCTCTCCAGTGTTGCATCTTTTCACAGGTAGCCAACCTTTTTGGAGATATTAAAGTTTTAGGCACTGTTTGATCTACAAGTATGGGTCTAAATCATATTCTTTTCTATAATTGATGCATGCAGTAGGTAAATGTCAGACTCTTTCTGCAGTTCCTCAACACCAACCTACCAATTGTAAGTTCTTTCATTTCTTTGCTTTTTCTTTTTCAATGACCTTTCACTTTATGAGACCTCAAGTGCTTCTCATGTAGGTGTTGCTATACCTCTTTTGTAATAAGCCTTGTTAGGAGATTTCACATAAGTGATAGACATATTAACGGCCAGTTATTTGAAGCAGCAGTTCCTTTTAGTTTCTCTTTCAGTGTCAAGCAAATACTTTAATCACAGCAGAATATCTTCCTTTGACATGCTCTCATTTAGTTCTATCACTTTGATTATACAGAGACATGTAAGCATGTTAAGCCAGTAACCATGGAGAAGATCTTCTCCAGCAGCTTCCCATTTTCTTACCTTTATTAGTTGCTTTTGACTATCTCCTTTCATGATTCTATTCTTTTTCTGTACTTCAACATTTTCAGTGTAATATTCGTCTTGATATATTCACTTTGTATTACTACCACACTTACTATTACTCCTCAAAATAACCTTTTTTCCAGAATTCACAATTATGTTTTCATTTATTTCATTTCCTTCAAGAATATTAAGGGCAATTTTATTTATATTGTTTGTGTCTTTCTTTGTATTTTCTAATTTTTGGCAGCTTTCAACTTTATTCTCTGCTTAGGTCTTCAATTTTTGCTCTAATTCCTCTTCTCCTTACATGATACATTTCATCTAATCTACTCTTCTTTTCTTCTTTCTTTAATTTACCTGGCTTCCATTGATGGCCCAGCTCATATACCTTTCCTAAGATTGCTATTTTTTTTATTAATATCTACCTTTTCTACCAAGATATCTGCTGATCCTTCTTTTATCCTCTCTTTTCTCCCAAGTTTCTACAACAGTATTAGCACCTAATATTATTGTATTAGTAGGTGCATGGCTCAGTGGTTAGTGCATTGAGCTTATGATCGTGAGGTGGTGAGTTCGATTCCTGGACCAGGCTGCATGTTGTGTTCTTGAGCGAGACACTTTATTTCACATTGCTCCAGATCACTCAGCTGTAGAAATGAGTTGCAACATCACTGGTGCCAAGCTATCAGCATTTGCCTTTCTCTTGGATAACATCAGTGGTGTGGAGAGGGAAGGATGGTATGCATGGGTGACTGCTGGCCTTCCATAAACAACCTTGCCTGGACTTGTGCCTCGGAGGGTAACTTTCTAGGTGCAATCCCATGGTCATTTATGACCGAAGGGGGTCTCCTTAGTAGGTGCTAAATAATTCTAAGTTTTTACAGATAACTTTATGAATAAACCTGTTCTTTTTATTTAACCTTGGTTTAATCAAACGTCTTCAAATTAACTCATTCTAGGGTCTCTCATTCCTTACACAACTCAGATTTTCCAGGATCTCTACTGGCTCATTGTTAAGGCTGTTCACATCAATTTCTTTTTCTTCTTACATGCTTCTGTTTGCCATTGTTTTAAATGCCAAGATTGTGTTTCCTACTTAGCTATGTTGATTGCACACTTCTGATACTCTTCAGAGTTATTGTCATGCATATGGCTTTGCTATGTTGGTTCTTGTACTTCATGGTCGATCTTTCTATGTATTTCTTCAGTTTTCAAGTCAGTGAGATATTGTCCATTCCTATATTTGGTTTGCTAGCTGTTGTTCATTGAGTTTAATCACTCTCACATCATTTCAAATGTTCAACATTCTTATCCAGAATCCTTCATTCCTTGGTTCTTTTCTTAAATAACATTCCATTGCTATCTTGTTGATTTCCTTTTTTTACACTTTTTGCACTGAAGTTACACTATGGCTAGCTCTGTGCTACAAAACACCTACTGAATGAAAAATCTTTGCTTGAAGTTCCCATCTCATTCATGCAGTTATTTAGTCTGACATAATGCACTCATATGCAAACAGTTACTGCTTTTTTATTGTTATCAAAATACCATCTCTATGTAGGTTGTCAGGTTTCATAATGGTGTCTTGATAAAATGCCTAAAGAAATTCTCTGCCCATTGAAGCAAATTTAACCCTGTCTATGATCAGGGGTTTCAGTAAGACAGCATTTCTAGAAAGGTTGTCAACAAGACTTAAAAAAGCCTTTCCCAGCCACATGCTTTTGCGTTCAGTTCCATTACACTGCACTACAAGTGTCTCTTACTATCTTCAGGCTGAGAAAAGCCTTAAAAATGAATTTGGTGGTTTGAGACTGAAAGAATAATGTGCATGTATTTGTTTACATCTGCAATTGCTTGTAGAAAAGTGTGGTATTCAGTGTTGTTGTTACTTTTCCTCTCGCTTCACAAGAGATAAGACCTACTTTTGCCTGTCTCTCATCATAGCTCCTTTCTCCAGCGTTCACTACTTCACCTCATTATGGCTTAACAGCTCTCGACATTTGTTTTTACTGTTTTGTTCTTACTGTCCTGTTTTTGTTAGCACTTTAACCCTCCACAAAAATTCCAAACTTTATTTAATTTGCTGTGCGGGAAGGACTCTTTTAACGAAGTCGCATCTTGTCCCTACATTCGAAACACAGAGTAGATAAAACAGGGGACAACTGATGAAGGGATTGTTCTTTATGTTGCATGTCTCGTTTCTCTATTTGTTTCTTTCGTTGTCCCCCCCCCCCCAAAGTTTGTTTTCTATGTTTTTGCTTTTTAATGTTCTTGTTTTTCATTTTGTTCATGTCTTTTTGATTTCCTGTACCTAAATATGCATGTATATATACATATACATGTAGGTATGTACATATAGGTATTTATATATGCATATATGTATATACATATTATTTATATTATATGATTGAATGCCACGCTTCTATTTCCAAGTAAGTTTTATCTCTCTCTCTCTCTCTCTATATATATATATATATATATATATATATATGTATATATATCTATATTAATAAAAACAAAATTCTGTCTGTCCATCTGGGACCCCTGTATCTCAGTCTACATTTGCTCTACATAGACATATACCATTTTGGAATCAGGCTGATCCCGGGATTGAAAATCTGTTCTTCCTTTTGTTCTTGAACATCCAGCATTGGGATGTGATTTAAAAGCATTTGGGTTGCTATTTCTAGCAGGTAAAGCTTGGCTGATTCTTGCCATCTTAGTTGGTGTTAGATGACGTCAGATCAGAGATCAAGTGAGAGATAACGACATTCGCTATGTTAATTTTACATCAAGATAAGAACTTTGGGACAAATTGGCCAACAGCTGGAATTCAACTTGGGATTGGAACAATAGAATGATTGCATTACAGAATTAATTCTCATCCATCCTTAATCTCTGATTAAACACCACCAGGGTATATAGTCATTATAAACGTATTATAGTCATACTATTTAGCTGTCTTTAGTTTTGGGCTGCAGGGTCAATTAACCCTCTTCAGGAGTTAGCTTAAAAGTCCACACGGAGTGTGGCTTTTAAGCTTATATATATATATATATATATATATATATACTGCTTTGACCTACAGACTCATAAAACCAGAGCTTATCCACATTTTCCAAGTGTTTTGGTAACTGAGATTACAAGATTCTCTTGCACACGACCCAGTTCAATGCAAGTTAACCCCCAGATAATGGTGTTGGTACTCATTTTCAGCTCTGTGAACCCAACATCTAACTACAATGCCAAGCACCATGCTATATATATATATATATATATAGGTTTCCAGAAATTATAAGAAAAGATCAGTTGATTACATCATCCACCAGTTCTTGACTTCTGTTTTCTATATTGACCTTAGAAGGACAAAAGATAAGACTATTACGAGTAGGAGTTGAACTCAGAATGTAGATGAGATGAAATCAAATGATGTGTGGCAGTTTTGTCTACTATTCTAATAAATTTGTCACCTTCATCCAGATTGCATATATATGAGTGAACCTTTAAAGAAAGGAAGTAAATTGTCAAGTATTTTTATTGTAATAATTTTGTATTAATAATTTAAGAGAAAATATTTCTGGTGTAGTCTGCACATTTAGAATATGCATACAGAATTTATTAAATGTAATTCTTAAACAAATTGAATGTGTGGCATCCTATATATATATATATATATATATATATATATATATATATATATATATATATGTATATAAATAATATTATGACCATATGATAACAATTATTTTCCAGTTGCATACATTATATATATGAGTGTGCACGTATGGGTGTATGCACATATGTGTGTATATAATAATATATACATACGTACATACATGTATACATACATATGTGAAAGCAAGTACACACATGTGTATGTATGTGTGCATACATATATATATGTATATATATATATATATATATATATATATAATATATACGTGTATATACATATATATATTGTGTGTGCATGTGTGTGTGTGTGTGCATAGCTGTACACTTATATACATACTCTTCATCAGTCATGCACACTGGTGTGTGCATGCATATAAATATCATCTCAAAAAATGGAGAAAATAGATCTTGTGTTTACACATCATTGCTAAATTAGATACACACACACACATATATATATGTATACATACACACACATATATTACACATACATATATATATATGAATATATATATATTAATTTTCAGTCTTGTGTTCCCTATAGTACTTTGTACATATTGTCAATATATTAACAAGAGTAACAACAACAACAACAACATCATCAACAACAACATAATCATCTTCATCATCGTCATCATCATCATACAAAAGGCAGATAAAAAATTGTTTTATGAAACGATTGATTTGACAAAATCTCAGGTTCGCTTTTCTGACTGCAAACATTTTGATAGAAATAAGATGAAACATTATAAATAGTTGAATAATAATATTACTTCCAAATTTTGATGATTTTTAAAAGTTTTTTCTTCTCAAAAAAAGTTTATTTAGAGATAAAAAAAATATTCAATATTTTTTTGATTTTTTTTTTAAATTTAATTTTTTATTTTTATGTGATGAAAAAAATTGTCTGTTATTTATGCCACAAAATTTATTTCTTGTTTGGATGTACTTGAAAATAAGGCTGCTTTTCAAGGGACTGAATTGTTTTTTATATTTCTTGTTTTTTACCAAAATTCTTCCATTCTTTTTTTATGCATTTTTAAAATATTTTGTTTAATTTTTTTCACATTTTTTGAGTTTTTGTTAGTTTTTGTTGTATATGTTTATTTGATCTTCCCTTTCACCATCTCATTAAATATTTCTAATACATACCAGATATTGTAAAATTTTCTAAATCATTCACTTTTAGTTTCTTTGTAGCTTTTGGCTTATGTAAGTTGAAGACCACAAAATGTGTAGGATAAGATGAGGGTATGTTATGATCATAAATGCAGCATAAATGAAATAGGAATGGCTTCTATCAGGAACTGAAACTGATTTTGTCGACTCAACTTGCTAGGAGCTGACCTCTAACCATACCACCCATAAAAAAAATCCTTTCCCTCTTTTATGTCTTTTATTCTCATATTTATGAAAGATTGAGTTTAAGAGTGAGGAAAAAGAGGAGAGAGTATGTTTGTGTATATGAAAACCTATTTGTGTCTTTGGGTATTTGTGTGTGTTCTTATTCTTATTTAGATAATTGGAGATTCAAAATACTTTAAAAAGTCAAATTCATTTATAGTGTCATAAGGATTCAGTGTGAATGTTTTGCATCTAGACTAAGCATTGTTCTTTAGTTTACATAGACATCCTTTTTTTGATTTTACTCACACAAACATACGTTCAATTATTTTCAAATGATTAGACTATGCTTCACTAATGAGGCCTAATATGACTGAAACATGTCCGGAGTTGTCACCATACTGTCAAAAGATCAGACACGCTTCCCACTGCATTGTATTTTTAATTAATTTAAATTCCAGTGGTTGTCTTCCTTTTCTATCTTTATCAGAGTTGATCGTGTAGATGATTTTTGTTCCTTTCAATATAGATGTTATTTCAATTTAAATTTTGTGGCTCATAGTGTGAAGTATGTTAGTGACTTCATTACTAATTATTTTAAAGCAAAAGCCAAACTTATAAGTTAAAATTCTGTTTCATTTTATTTACTTACAAACTTTTTTTTATATGATTATGATTAGAAGTGCAAATAAGAGTTATTTTTAGTATTTATACTTTCTCACAATGGTATATAACTTTTTGGTTTGGCAATCTAAACAGTTTTACTTCTTGTGCCTTCACAGCCTTCATTGCAAGCTGATGTAGCTCTCTATCACAATAATGAGAAATAGAGCTAAATTCATTAGCTTTTGTTCATATATATTCCATTGGTAGCTTGAGATAATTTTAATAGTACATATTCTGTAAAACTATTGCAAATAAATATAATGGATCCATCTGAATGGGATCTTGAATCTGCCCTTGATCATAAGGAATTAGATGGATACTTATAAGCTCTCGAATTCCATGATTATTTTAAATATCTAATTATCTCCCTTTGTCACTGCCCATTTAGTCATTTTTATTTTATGGGAAAAGTGAAATACAACAAATTAGGAGTGATATAAATGATTAAAACCCTTTAGTGTGGTGCCACTACTGCATGGCTGCAGTCCAATGATCGGAAGCAGTAAAATGAAAATAAAAGAATTGGAAACCTAAAGTCTGAAGCCTAGGTGGCCCAAAATCTCTGCAAGTTTTAAACTACATGAAATTAATATAAGAATATATCACAAGACAATGCAGTTGGAACAGTGTAAGCTCAGAGCTTCACTTGCTACAGATACAACAAACAATCTTAGTTGATATATGACATTTACAGCAGAAATTATGTTCAGAAAGGAACTATTTGCAGATAAAGCAAATAACAACTTGAAGGACACATGCAAAATATTGATTGTATTTCACATACCAATTTAGTCAGTGAATTATTTATATTAAATGCCATTTAAATTAGTTATGGAAGATACATTCAAAGAAGGTCTCCAAAACAATGTGCATGCTACCTTACTCTGGAATCAGTTTTTTGCCTACGTATAAGTAAATCAGTTATTAGCTTCCAACTCTTAGAAGAGACAATTTATGCTAATGCAATTAATAGCTCCATCTTTCATCTGTTGGGAAGCATCTGATATTATATACAAAGACTAGTATAATTAGACTTACAAGTTCTATCTTTAACATTAGCCAGTCAAAGAAGCAGGGACTTTATTAATAAAGATGTGCCATGACAAGCTGTCACAGTTCTTTTGATGTCTTTTACATAAGAGCAGAATCTATATATGCCACTACTGGTTAATTAGCATGAAAGAGGTCTATCAATTTACTTTCAATAAAATCTTCTGTCTGAAAAGGGACATTTATATTAAAAAGTTTCTTAGAAACCTTATCAAATTATTAATGTACAGCAAGCTAAACGAAACCCTTATTTATTTTCTTTCCATTTTTCCATGTTATGGTTGGAATAGATTTTGAAAGGTTTTTGAGATTTTCGCTTTATTGAAATGACTTGCTACAGCTTGATACCATTCTTAACACTATCCACTCAGCAGTGAAAAGAATGTAGCACATATCTCAAGGATGGAAGCTAGCTTATATTTCTTGAAACATTATTTTATAACTATTCAAAGTCCAGAGTTATATTTATTCAGGTTCGTCTTATTTTGTAAACCCTTTGTTTGTATATTTTTTTTGGTTTTTTTTTTGTGTTTCTTATTAGTTTTGGTCTGAAGGAAGGAACTGTTCCCATGATCATTGCAGACCTCCACAACCAATGACATCAAGCCAATAACATTCTTTTTGGACAGTTCCAAGTTGACAGCTGCAGAAAAAAAGTGCAGGGGATGAAATCCAAGGGAAAGATGTTGATATAAAGCAGGCAGCAAACGTGATGGTTAATTTCAACTAGATTCAATATTGACATTGTAAACAAACTCAAGGCCTCAAGGATGGAGGGTGGGGGTAGGGAGAACAAGGAGCGGGGTAGTTTGATGTGAAGGCAAGGGTCTTTTTAGGACATAAGCAGTGCCAGTGAGGTGAATTATTTTCAAATGGAAATTGAAATGATGTCACACATTGAGATCTTACCTCTTATTCCTATGGGTTCATTCCAACTATATATTATATTACCAAAATAAAATGCATTTCACATTTTAAGGGGCATAAACTATATCACAAGCAGCTAATATTATCATTTTTAAAAGTTGTTAATTAGATAAGAATATAAACTGAATCTTTAGAAATAAAAGTTTTGCAATATTCTTTTTATGCCATTATTTTTTAATGGCTTTGTTCATTGGACTGTGGCTATGTTGGGGGACTACCTACAAGAGTTTGTATCAAATCTGGTACATTATTTCAGTCTGGTATTTATCTTATCAATTTCTATTTGTGCAGCCACTAGGTTGCAAAACATAAACACACACACACACACACACACTGAGCTTCAGCAAAGTTTCCAGCAATCAAATTTCCATTTACAAGGTATTAATCAGCCTGGACCTACTATAGCAAATACCTGCTCAAGGTGCAGTACAACGAGATTGAACCCTAGAACCATGTGATGGTGTTAAACTGGGTGACAGTTTATGTCTACCTCCATTTAATTTATTAGCATTATCATTGTTACTATTACTAACATAATTATAGGAATGGTGGAAACAGTAAAGCACAAGACCAAATATAATCTATTGTCATTCTCTGCTTTGACTTAATGGTATTATTTTGTCATTAATTGTTCAGAGTTCAAATCCTCCCAAAGTGACTTTTACATTTCATCTGTCAAGGGTTGATAAAATAACCATTAATAATGTACTAGATTTGATTTAATCTACTGTACTCCAAACCTAATTTAAACAATAAATTTTTATCTTTATTAAAGATATTATTGATATGAAAGGAATAGGCAAAACAAAAATAGTTAAAAGTAAAAATAGTTTTTATAACTTTCATAATTATTTATATTATTTCTCTTAATTTTAAATGATTATGGCAGTAGCAGAAATGGTAAAGCACCAGACTAAATGCCTTAAAGTATTTAATTTTGTCCTTATTTTCTGAGTTCAAATCCCGTTGAGGATGACTTTGTAATTCTTTGACATTTGATTAAAAATATATATGAAACATGAACTGGAGTGGTAGTGGGAGATCAGATCATTCAATTTCCTATACCCCTTCTGCTACAAATATGTGGCCTTGATTCAATATGAGAACCCTTTATTTTCATCATTATATCTCATCATGATCATTATCATCACCATTTAAATTGAGCACTCTGTAAATATTGATGATGGACCCTGGGAATACCTTTATGAAGACACACATGTATAATGCTAGAAATACAACAGATGGATATTTTTCTAGCTACATGCCATACTTAATTAGATATTCCAGAAGAGCCAGCATTCTATTATTTGTCAGTAAACACCAGTTAGTTGGCAGACTCTTTCACATACATCATTAATAATTTAATTTCGTTTGATTTAATTTCTTGATATTAACACAAATAAATTTATTGATTTTATCAATAAAATCCAAGAAATTTGGTTTCTATATATTCTTAAAAATTTAGATAAGATCAATATATATATTTAGGGTTTATTTATATATATTGCTGTGTAGCTGTTATGGTGTATGTGGCTGAGTATGGTGGTTCCAATGAGCTTTGTTGCAATCAGAAAAAAAAAAATAGATAGAATAAAACAAAATAAAAATCATTTCACTTGGTTCTATACGGGTGATTTGAAAAGATCAATATTGATAGTAATGGATTACTTTTAAAAATAGTTAAAAGGTAAGTACATTTACATGATTTTTGTTTTTGCAAACAGCTGTCAATTTTGTTCTATTTTTGTTTTCTTTAGCTTTCATTTTTCTTTTGTTTCATGCAATATGCAAAATGTGTGTGTCTGTGTGCATGTATATGCAGATATGTATGTGCTTGTTATATATATATGTATATATACAAAACAATGCCTTATGTGTGTATATATAGAGATAGATATACAAACGAACATACAAATATATGAATACACATATATTCATAAGAAAAACCATAATTATTGATATATTTCTAGCTAATACTGATATATCATATATGCATTTATCATGTGTACATATAAATTATTTACAATGAGCTGTGTTTTTATGTGTGTGCTTGTATGTATGTATGTATGTATGTATATATACATATATATGTAATGCATATATATATATAGTATACACACATACACATGTTCACATCCATGTACATTATATATAAATACATATATATATGCACATAAACATGTATATATATGTGCATACACATGTATGTATATATATATATATATATATATATATATATATATATATATATATATATATATATATATATATATGATTTATTGTATGTGTGCATGTGTATATATATAAATACACACACACACACAATATATTATTTTAGCTCTTTCCCATGTAACAAATAATGTTCATTATCACTGCACATATATTATCTTTAACCCCTGTTACTCTGTGCAGTTCACTGGATTATCTGAATATCAAACAATATCCACAGTCTCTTCATTTCTTTCTCATGATTTACATGATTTCATGGAATGGATTTAGCACACCATTTTCCCACTGAACAGCTTTTAGTAGTATTGTTCATTTTAGGTGGAAAATTTGAAAAAAAATTATATTCACTTTATTAATAACATTTCAACGTGTTTTTGAACATTAGTAAAGAAAAATTTTTTTTTTTTTCTGATTTTTATTATTATTATTTTTTTTCCAATTTTAGCTATATGAAAATGACCACAACTGAAGACAAAAATCTGGTGGTGGAACTTGTGTTTCTGTTGGTCATAGTAATGGTTGTGGTTAGTAACAATAATTGTACTAATAGTAGTATTTATAGTAGTCATACTGCTACTCTTACTAAGTAGTATTAGTAGTAGTAGCATTGGTGTATTTGTGGGAAATAAACCACTTCCTTTGCATAGGATTAGTAATGCGTACCAACTTGTTTAGACATTACACACATATACATAAACACACTTGCACACATCCATCAACATATATGCATGTATGTATCTCTGTATGTACATGTAGATGAAATCAAAATAAATACAAGCTGGTA
This sequence comes from Octopus bimaculoides, assembly GCF_046866305.1. Taxonomy (NCBI): domain Eukaryota; kingdom Metazoa; phylum Mollusca; class Cephalopoda; order Octopoda; family Octopodidae; genus Octopus; species Octopus bimaculoides. Next base: position 90,790,967 of record NC_142929.1, read on the forward strand.
TGTCTGTGACAATATATTGGGAAATATACTTTGAAATGTCTCCTTTTAATGAAGCCATTATTATTGTTATGTATTCATCAATTTCATTGTCATTAATCATAATCAGCGACATTTTCACCATCATCTTTGACATCTCCATCGCAGTCATCACCATCAGCTTTGTCTCTGTTATCATAGTTGGGATTTTTGTATTCTAGATGAAGCTTTCATTTAAATTTCAAGTTGAGTTTGTTGGAGATCTTTTTGAAGCGGGAAACAGAATGGCTTGAACGCTTCTCTAAAGAGGAACCACTCCCACTGAGTTCAGCAGCACCGCCAAAATTGCTCCCATCACCTGTACAAGGGGATGGCCATCGAGTTATTTTCTGAAGAGATTCTGTAGAATATAAAAAGAAATTGAATATTAATATGTATATGTAATTATCTAAAATAATATATCAAGCAAAATGGATGAATAAACTGGAGATTATTTTTCTATATAAAATAATGTCAGTTATTATAAACATTAACCTTGTAATAACAGGCTTGTTCTTTTCTGTCAAACGTTAGTGATTATATCAATAAATCAATCAATAAGACAATAAACAAACAATGATTTGAAAAATAAAAACAAAATATAAAAAAGCAAAAACCCAAAGCAGATCACGTAGCTTGTGTGTCATAATGATGAATAGTCATGAATAAGATCAAAGCCCCATGCAATGAAAGACATGATCATGCTAAAAGTATAAATAATTTAATTTCCTAAGAAGCTGGCTAATATCCTTTCATTTATATATTTACTATACATGGTGGTTGATGGCAGAATTGTCAGAACATTGAACTTTACTGTGTTCACTTACAATCTGTATTCCAATCCCACCAAGCTTACTTTGCTGCCCATTTTCCCAGGGGTGATAAAATAAGTACCAGTCAAGTACTGAAATTGGTATAATTAACTTTTCCTTTCTCAAAATGTGTGGCCTTGTGCCTATGTTATTAGGATATATTAGGATATATTAGTAAAGGCCATAGGGTGGAAGAACTGGTAAAGAGTGGTACTAAATGCCTTATGGTATTTAGTTATGTCCCTTTATACTGTGAGTTCAAATTCTTGCCAAGTTCAGCTTTGCTTCACTTTCTTTCATGTTTGATAAAATATGATTCTGATTCAATTCCTTGTTTCCTCCCACATCTTGTATGCTGCTAGTCTGGGAAAATGTTGTTTTACTGTAAAAGTGGCAGATTTACATGAATGGTAGAGAAAAGAACATGCAATATTTTGTTATTTTTCTTTAGGCTTTTGAATTCAGTTGTTTTTATGCTCATGTTTTTTTCTGCTTTGTGTGTAAGTCTCTATGTGGTCATTCAGCTTGCTAGAAATAGAAGCCACATCTCTATCAAATTACATCCAGCATTTTAAAAGATAAAGGACATATTTGATAATACATTCTTGAATATCTGAAAGAAATAAAGACAAGGTGCTTATGGCTGGAACAACTTGATCATAGATCTAGTAAATCGGGGCCGGCTAAACAACAAAATTATCTTCTGTTTTGCAGGATTGACAAAATTAGTTGTATGAGTTGATTTTTTATTAACTACTGTCACTCCCCACCACAAAAAAAAAAAAAGAAAAATGTTACCGCTCTACCAAAGTTAGTTGCTACTGGTCTGTAGTTGACAACCTTTTTGACATTGTAATGCACTGATGATTTAAAAAATGACTGGCACTTATTCACATGGTAAGTTTTGAAAACAAAAATATTTTAAAGTTAAAATTTAGAAAAAGAATATATTTAGTCATTAAACTCATGTGTAGCAGCATGGTTCAGATAATTTAATTTTTTTGTTCTGTCATAAAAGAAACAAAATGCCCAGCTTTGTTGTAGAGTGAAGTTTACTCTTGGTGACAGCACAAAAGATTGAGTATCAAGTCAATTTTGACTTTGAGTAAGGTGGAAACGTCACCTGATGTGGTGGATTTACAAAGTTTTCTTATTGATATTTGATAGAATATGCTAAAAAATATGAATACAGATACTGCTAGTCATTTGAGAAGCCACCAATAGAATGAACAATAAAAGAATGGCAAAAACAGAAACAGTTACTTAGTGGACAACTCATGACATAAATTTAAAGTGAATTTAATAGCTTTTTATTAAATGGCTTTTCCATGATGTAGTTATTCAGTTTCAACATATATTCTCAAGTATGGCTCCAAAACAAAAACATAAACAACTGAAATCTTTATCATGCACAAAATGCAATTTCCAGAATGGCATTGCTAAATGACCTAAATTGGAACGAAGAACAGACATGGATATTTGATCCTAAAACATTTGGTGATGTTAGATCAACAAAGATTTTTATTTAATTAAGGAAAATTAGTGAAGCTCTACAAAATATTTTGTTAATTCATGAGACATGAGCTACGTATGTGAATAAGAATAAAAATTGACCAGCAAATGTTCAGCAGTTATGATGAGGAGGCTATAGTTACTCATAGATTTATCGTTGAAGAAAGAGACCTAATTTTAAATTGGGATTGATATTCCAGCTACCAATAACTGCAGCTGCCTAAGGATCTAAAACCATTGCTGTCAAAGCTTCAGGGTATCAAAACACACTGCACTGTTACTCTTGCAATCACCACAGATAATTCTTTTAAAAGAGAAAAATGCCTTCTATGTATACATATGTTTTGCATATCAATATTTTAATCTAATGTAGGTTTATGTGCATATACTAATTTAATTTTAGCATAGAGAGCTTTTTTCACATATCAGTGAATGTTTTTGTATTGAAATGAATATTTTTTTGGTTTATTTCAGAATAACCAGGAGTGTTCATTGCTCAGGAAATCAAATGAAGTCAAAACATCATGTCTGACAATCTGCCAACAACATTCTGAGCAACATCTTTTTTTTTTTTATTACATACAAAGTGCATTCAAAATGTATCTGACTTTTCCTGCTAAAACTAATACTGTGTGGGTAAAATCCTTTGGGTTGAAGGTGACACCACCCTTCCTGCCCATGTGTAAAAATTTTCATTCTACTAGGTGGCATCAGTTCCTGGATGTTATGCCTCGAGTACAGACATGTAGTGTGTGCGCATTGGATTTTTGTTTTCTCAAATGAATTGAACAGCGATTTTGCATCAAGCTTTGCCAAAAGCTCGGTGATACTCAAGCTCTAACCATCCAGAAGATTGAGCAGACATTTGGTAATGATGCCATGGGAAAAACTCAGATCAAACAGTGGTACAATTGCTTCAAACATGGCTGCAGCTTAGTGGAGAGCAAGGCACACTCAAGCAGGCCACCCACAAGCTGAAATGTGGAGCTAATTGAGAAGGTTTGGTGAATAGCCATGAAAGACTGTCATGTAATAATCCAAGTAACTGCTCACAAGGTGGGAATTGGCACACAATCAGTGAATTCCATTTGAACAGATGATTTGTACATGCTGTGAGTGTTGGCAATATTTGTCCCCAAGGTGCTGATGGAACAGCAGAAGAAACTGTGCAGAGAAATTGCTCAGGACATGCAGGACGTGCAGAGAAATTGCTCAGACTTCATTAAGACCATCATCACTGCTGATGAGACATGGGTTTATGGTCTCTACTTGATGAATTTGGTCATCTTGCATAAAGATGAAAATCCATTTAGGGCCATCTATGTCTGTACTCTACGCATAACAGTTGAGAACTGATGTGGCCTACTGGTGTGAAAATTTTCAAGTATGCACAAGAAAGATGGCAAACCTCCCACCCAAAGGATTTTGCCCATGTGGCATTAGTTTTGGTGGGAAAAAATGAAGCTGGATACTTCTTGAATGCACTTTGTACATATCCTTTCGAGAAGCTTTTCTTTGACAAATTATTGTACGTAGCACATCTATATTATAATTCTGAATGTTTGCTTGTTCACACACTATGCCTTAGTTTTTTGAAAGAGGGGGATTTGGAGTGAGTGAGACTGACAGAGAGGGAGTGTGAGAGTGAGTGAAGCAGCAGATAGCTACTAAACCATGTGGTCAGTGGAAGTCAGAGGTGAAGAGAGAGAAAGAGAGAAATTAACCAATTGATAAGGGGAAGTACATGGTTAAAGAGAGAGAGAGAGAGAGAGAGAGAGAGAGAGAGAGTGCTTAGCAGATGAAAATTTTTAAATCATAATATATGGTGACTGGAAGTGAAATAAGTTGGCAAGATAGCCATGTGTGTTATTTTTTTTCAGTTTGCAATGGAATTGAAACTAATAATGTAAAAAAGAAATCATTGTGTATATTCTCTATGATTGTTTACAATGTAAAATAATTATGATAAAATATTGTGTAATAAGGAATATGCTATTATATATTGATCTTGCAGTTTCAACAGAATTAGATATTAATGAATATATGTATCGAGTATTGTATAGGTAGTTATTGTATATTTTTCTTTCATTTATTGCACAAGCACTATAAAATTTATATGCAATAAAAATGTAAATCATCCTTTCTTTCTTAAATTTCTTAATTTTTTTCATTCTGTGGAGATTCCATGGAGTCTACTAGTTTGTATATACATTATTATACACATTTTAAAAATATAATTCAGTTTCAAGTGTGTGTGTGTGTGTGTGTGCGTGTATGCATACATGCATGTGTGTCTGTACTGATCACTTATGTCATGCCAACTGACTTTATTATCCTTTACTGAGGTTACCCAACAAGATAGAAATGTGTCCATTGCCTTTTAGCAGTTGACTTTAAGGACAAGATCCTTCCTAACTGTATTGTCTTTATTTTCCAAAAACTGGGATTAGCGGATATTAATGAAGTCATCTCCTTGTCTTTTATGTTTTAAATGCCTTTAGAATGGTTTTGAAAGAGAAAGGGAGCTTCTGATTGCAAGGATAATCTCAGTTAATAGAAAATTTCCAACTCAGTATATTACTTTTATGAAACTCTTCCATTCGTGTATTAAGGATACAGAATACTTTGGTAATAGCTATATTAATACCATAATGTTTTGGATAGTTTGACTGTAATGATGATGATTAGCAAGATGATAATGTGGATAACATTTTTTCTAAAACATATTTCTTCATTACATAAAAATATTATAAATAATATCATGAAGAAAGAAAAAAGAATGAGAAAAAGGAAGGGAAGGGAGAAATGAAAAAATTGATGTATTATATCAACAAATGAGTATTGAACAGGCTTTCCATTAAATAGTAACAGAATGGAATTAAATTATCAATGAAACTAATAACTGATTTCATGTCTCTCTTTCTCTTTACCTCTCTCTTTTTCAATTATAGCCAATCTCAACATAAATTGGTAGGAAATACAAATAGACACATTACATTTCATTGTTCTGATTAGTCAGTGACCCTGTTTACAGCTCAGATATAATCCACATTGGAGAACTGCTCACATATTTGGGACAGTACATACAGCTGCAACATACATCTTCATCTTATATTACATTGAAAAGAAGATAAGGACCATTCATCTGATTGGTAATACTTTCTCACCAACATACTACAACTTCTTGCTCTGAAACATGCTCTTTCTACTTTCTACTTCTATTGCTGCTTCAGTAATCTTTCCACATATGAAGTACTTTGTTATTTAAGTGGAATAAATTATAGACACAGGTATATCTCTGTGCTTAAGAATTTCACTTTGCAACCATATAGTTTTAGGTTCTGTTCAACTGTGCAGCAACTTATGCAAGTGTCTTTTACCATTGAATTGGTTTGACCAATTCCTTGGGGTGAAATTGGTTGGCAAGAACTTTATAGAAGCCTTCGTTTCTATGTGTGTTTCTGCATGAGAGTTGTCAGTTACACTTCTAGCATGAGATTGTCTGAGTGAAAAAAAATGTTTACACTCCCAATGTCTCTCAAGACAGTGGAATAACTAAAACCCTAACTTGTGAAAAAAAATCCTTTCTTGTAAAATAGGAAATTATTGACACAAAATGGGCGTCTGGTTTTTAATATACTACTTCAAATAAGTATCTATCTAACCTATGCCAGCATAGAAAAAATATATATGTAAAATGAAAACTGAAATTAGTCTGCCATGAAGAAGAGAAAGGTCTGAAATTTCAAGCAGAGGACTTGACTATAGAGAAATATAAGATTTGTTTTGGTAGTGAAAGTTGGGATATGGGAGGAAACAAATGTGAAGAAGGCTGGAAAGAAATAATAAAGAATAAAGTTGCAAGGAGAAATGCATCTTTGTAGAACAGGCGTGCTAGGTTTATCTCTATTTTTTTATGTTGGATGGTGGTGGCATTAAGGGTTTCTACAATTTTGTGAGAGACCAGGATACACCTCTAATAGCATTTCTTAGCTGAGTTGATGTTTTATAATGTCTTAGTATTTTAACATCTTTCCTCTAATATCAATAGGTAACTGACTATTGCACCAAATAGAAGTGAAAATTTTGCAAATTTGGCTGCCAAAATATCTCTATGAAGTGTAGCACTCACTTTGGTAGAAAGATAAAGTTTTCCCGATCCTCTCCAAATATACAATTCCTTAAAAGTTCATTATTTACATTTGATGGATATTTGTCTTCATCTTGCTTGTTGTTAGCACAGTATTTCGGCTGATATACCTTCCAGCCTTTATCAGGTGTCTTGGGAAAATTTCAAACCTGGGTTCTCATTCCTAATGTATTTTTTGATGTTGTTATTATAATTATTATTATTATTATTCAGGTCACTGCCTGGAATCGAACTCGGAATCTTGGGGTTAGTAGCCCGTGCTCTTAACCACTACGCCATATGCCCATAATAATAATAATAATAATAATAATAATAATAATAATAACAACATTGAAAAATACCTTAGGAATGAGAACTCAGGTTCAAAATTTCCCCAAGACACCTGATGAAGGCTGGAGGGTATATCAGCTGAAACATTGTATTAACAACAAACAAGATAAGGACAAATATCCGTCAAATGTAAATAATGTACATAATTCCTCATCTCTTAAATATAGAACTGTATCCTTAAAAGTTGTTCTCAACTTATCAGCAGTTGTACTCTTTGCAGTGGCAGAGTTTGCTTGAGATTGCCAGAGAGCAAGACTTACTTCACCTATGCTTTTAGTCTTCCTTCTGAGTTCTTGTAAAGTATGATTAAACACTTCAAACGCAAGTCAGTGAGGCATTGTACACTCATACCTTCAGTATAGCCTGCTTTGGAATCTCTGCCTCTCCAGAAAGATCATATCTGGAATTATGAGCAAGGTTAATTAACAACTTAAAAGCAAAATGAACAGTCCTATCATCTATGGCTAGAGTTGCAATCTAGTCCAAGTGTGACCACATTAGACTGAATAAACAAACTTTTTACTAAGATTAGATAAATAAAAACAATTTTATCAGCAACCAGGAGCATCAAGAGAAATTTCTTTGAAAGTCAAATGTCACCAGTTGTTTGATTATTGGAATTGTACATAAAAGATGTAAACATTAGATGTGGTTGTTTTGATTCGTGTTGTACTTGATATAATACATATTCTGTCAGTCTATCCTGGTCATTCTGCCAAAGCTGCCAAGGTTAAACAGAAATAACTAAAGGGACTGCTATGTAGTAGGTTGATCTGCTATAAATACCAGCCAAATGTCCTCAAGATCATATCTTATTCCCTTAAAAATGAAGGTATACATTAGAAAAAATGTTTCTTGATATGCCAAAAAGAAGGTAGAGTATGAAAATAATTATGAGATGTGGGAGGAGCTTCATAATAGTGAATCGAAAGGGAAAGAGAGAGAGGATTAAAATGCACATATGCACAACAATTTCAGTGTTGAAAGCAGATATAGAACAATAATGATAATGATATATAAAATGCATAAAACTTAGTGGGACCATATATATAGCTGCGTGAAAATTAGTGTTCATGCATTTGCGTATGTTTAAGGTTTATGCATTAATTTGTGTATGCATGATTTTATATAAGCATTTACATCATGAAAGAGGCATTTTAGCCATTTAAAATGTGCATAAACCGTGAAATTCATTTGACACCCAAAGAAATATAAGAATACATTTAGCAGCCTTTATGTTTTAAATGGCTTTTCTACGAAATAATTTTTTCAGTTTCACTACAGTCTCAGATCAAGACATTGTTGTGCAAGTATAACTTCAATATATATGTGTGTGTGCATGTGTGTATGTGTTCTTTTCGTCATGGGAGATTATGTACAAATATTTTGGCAACAAATAATATTTACAACTCATATATATATATGCACACACACACACACACACAGGATTTATGAATATCAGACAACTAAGAGGGAGTGCTCAATACATGTTGTAGAGCCTATAGTTTACTGAAACTGATGCTTTATCTTGTGACTAAAGTTTTGTGCCACTGCAATCTTCAGGCAAGAATCTTCTCACCTGAAGATGACAGTGGTGTGAAACTCAGGTTATGAAATAAATTTAGTTTCAATAAATCACTAAACTATTATATATATATATATATAAATAATATACTGCTCTGTGACAGAAAATTTAATAAAAAAGTACTTTATCTGGTGAGAGATAAATATTATTTATTTAAAAGTCACAATACATGTATTAAAATGCTATTAATAGTTTCATGTGTTGAGAAAATGCAAACATATTTTCCAGGTGCAAACCACATATCATAACAAACCAAAGAAATTGAATAATACAAGAAATGCGAAAAAAACTGAGAAGGCAGCATGTAGAAAATGCAGACAGCAAACAATGGAAAACACAAAATGGAAAATGAAAAGCAGAAACTAAAATGTAAAAAATTGAAAGTAAAAAGGTAAAAGAACTCTCCTCCTTAGACCTTAAATAATAAGGCTGGAAAGATATCAAGTCAGTCAGGAATAGGTCTAAGGAGAATAGCTTTTACTTTTTTATTTTTGAAGTTTTAGTACTATTTTTCATTTTCTGTTTTCTGCTTTCTGTTGTTTACTGTCTGCATTTTCTGTATGCTGCCTTCTTAGTTTTTTCGCATTTCTTGTATTATTCAATTTCTTTACTTCACTATGATATGTGGTTTGCGCTTGAAGAATATGTTTGAGTCTTCTAAACATATGAAACTATTAGTAGCGCTTTAATACATTGTATTGAAACCTTTATATAAATAATTATATATATATATATATATATATATATATATATATATATATATATATATATATATATAAAGTACCATAATGTCTAGACAAATAAAGAAACTCATGTACACATGTGGTGTGAGCATGAGCACTTATGTATATGCATCTACTGGAAGAATAAAAAGTTGACTGAGTTGCAACTATATACACAAGCATAAATACTTATGCATGTATAACATTACATATACATTTGTCATTTGATAAATTTGTATTTGCATACATGCCCTCACATACACCATTATTTATCATTTCTATTATATACACTCACATGAAATGTCTAAAAATTTACTCAGTTACCAAAAGCAAACATATACACACACTGCTCACTCTGTAATGTCACTGAACAAAAGCAGTAGAAATTATTTTGCTGTGTTGCTACTCTGTTAAATTTATTTTCAAATTTCATTAAAGGTATGTGGGTTTAATATCATTACATATTTATATATGCACTGAGGTTGAAAAGCACAAAGAAATCATGTCTTATTGGAATCAATATATTCATTTATTGAATTATACCTTGAATTTCATAGATTAAATTAATATTTTGGTAAAGAATTGGCAGTCATTTCTTTTTATACATGATAATTAACATTTATATAGTTTTTGCCTGGGTTGGCACTACTTTACTTTGGCTGAGTAGACTGCATGTGCCATATGCATACACTATATGCAGAGTAAACCTAAACAAGCAACCAGATTTACAGCAACATTCAATTCATGTAATCATGCATGAAACAAATGAAACGTAGAAGTGTTCTTAAAGAAATAGAAAATAAGCTTAATGACAAGGCAGATAACTCTCCTTTCCTCAGTCTGTCTATATGACAACTAGGAGAACAGAACCTATGATTATCTAAGTTGAATTGTCGATATAATTTCTTCCAAAGCAAACAAATGTGTGACTTTTTTAACATGTTATCCTTCTCTAGCAATGGAAAAATAGTATATTACAAAATATAACTTTGGACTGATGTGTGTGTTCATATATGTATTTTGTGTTTGTGAGTATGTATGCATACATATGTCTGTATGCGTAAGCATGTGCATTTTTAAGTGTGTTTGTCCGTGCATGAATATATTCTAACCTTCAAAAGCATGCTAATGAAAATGTATGCAAAACAAGACTATTGTGTGTGTGTGTATCTGTGTGTGTGTGCACATGTATGCATATGCCTGAGTGTGTTGGTGTGTGTGCATTGGCATGAACACAAAGCATATCTGTTATCTATGGTAAAAAAACATGCTTTCAAAGAAGTCCCTAGCTTTTTTTTTATTGTCAAAAATTCTATGAGACTCATTAGGATATTTTGTAACAATAGTAAAATTCTTAATAGCTATATACAAAGAATAAGATCAATAGTGGATATTACTAACAACTCTTTTTTTTTTTTTTTTTTTTTTTCATTAAGTTAGTACATTTTGTGCCATGAATATTTCATGATTTCAACTATGTTGGAAAAGCTTATGATGAATGGTAATGTTCTACAGTTACATCTTGGTAGAGTCATTGCAACTATTAAACGGCACATGCACTGCAATGTTTAATTTATTCTCATGTTATAATAATAATAATAATAATCCTTTCTACTGTAGGTACAAGGCCTGAAATTTGGGGCAAGGGGATAGTTGATTACATCAAGCCCGGTACTCAACTAGTACTTATATTATCGACCCTGAAAGGATGAAAGGCAAAGTTAATCCCGGTGGAATTTGAACTGAGAACATAAGGATAGATGAAAGCCACTAAGCATTTTGCCCTGTGTGCTAATGATTCTGCCAGTAGAGTTATGGAGAAAGTGATATGACATTTAGTCATGTCCTGAGTTCATTCAGATTATTATTTATCATTTAAAAAATTTTTTTAACCACTTGTCAGGAAGAAAAGGCTGTGCCCATGACCCTTTCACGGGGCTTCTGAAACTGATGGGAGGAGAGAAGACAGTATCTTCAAATTGAAGAGTTAGCCTAATGTTTGCAGCAGTGTAGAAACTGCTAAAAAGACCTAAAGTGCCAGGTAGTGGCATGAAAATAAGTAATGAATTAAGTTTACTATGGCGAAGAACCAAAACAGATACTGTATGGTATTTGATCTCATGTTTTTGCATTCCGTCAATCTGCCATCTTGCATTGGTACTCTTTTACCGACCCCAAGAGGATAAAAGGTAAAATTGATCTTTGTGAGATTTGAACTCAGAGTGCAGGAAGACATACCTTGAGGCATTCTATCTGACACCCTCACAATTCTGCCAATCTGTCAACTATACATAATTCAAGCCAGCAATCTTGTAACATATATTCAGGGTTCAAAGGTTATCAAGTTCAACTTTGCTTTTTGTCATTCCTGAGTTGATAAGACCAATGTAAAATATTGGGACAGATATAAGTAACTATGCTCCTTCTCCAAAAGTGTGTTACAAATTAGATGTCACAAAATATTTCACTGTACATTTAATGGAAACAATGATTCTACAAGGCTGCAAGTTATTTGAGTCCTAGCATCATATCAAACCACTCACCAAATAACTGTAATTCAAGAATTATTGTTTAAGATTTTACCAATTAGTAATAATTAAAATATGTGAATAATATAGAGAATTCTAAAGAGGAGAGAAAAAACATTCTGCAAAATAGAAAAAATAAAGAGAAATAAGTAAAAAAAAAAAATTTTAATTTAAAAATTATGCAAGAAATTGGAATAATGTAGAAATTAAATAATCAATGCAATTTACCTTACAAGAAAGAGGAATGATCCTCTTAAATTTTTTTCATTTACTTCAGATCATATTAACTACTCTAATTATTTTCAATTCTTAGAAACACATATGGTCGCTGGGGAATTCAAATGAAAAAGACATATTCCAATTTTTATTAGGATACAAGGATTGGAGGTAAAAAAAAAAGGTATTGTATTCCTAAGTAAGACACTTTTTTTCTGAGTAAAATTTTAAATAATTTTAAATGAATATGAATATAGACCTTAAGCATTTGACACTAAGTCTAAATAAGCACAATAAGTTAAGTATGCTTCCAAATGATAAACAGTGTTAATCTTGGTTCTTGGATTCCTGTAAATAAAAGCAATGATTAAATAGTGAGTATAATACACAGTCACATACACAAACAGCAATCTGTTGCTGCTGATCTTTTTGAGTAAAAGTGATAATAAATTAGTGGTGGGTAATAAGACACATAGGCAATAGTTTGAGTAGTTTGCCATGGGTCTACTTTGGCTTGCCTTAGCCTGCACACAGTTAGAAATAATCACTTAGAATGTTATAAGTCCTGAGGGAAGAATAACAGACACCTTGGAACTGTGAAGTGGCAGCTAAGAAAGCCTGAAGCAGTTTGATCATTATCCTTTGTCCACTCCTGATTTTATTAACAAACTGGTAAAAAGTATAGTAATAATATTACTTTCTAACATGGAAGTAAGGCTTCAAATTTGAAATTGAATACAGTTGAATATATCAACCCCTGTGCAATGCAACTGCTTTATTTTATCAACTATATAAGGATATAAAGTGAAGTTGGTTGTAGCAGGATTTGAACTGAGACTGTAAAGAACTGCAACTAAGCACAACTAGGTATTTTGACTGAGGGTTAATGATTCTATCAGTTCAACAATATTAAAAGAATTAACAATTATTGATTTTTTTTTCATGTAAAATGCAATTATTTAATTATTTGAATGAATCCTTAACTCAATGTGCTTGTTTGTTTTTTGGTGTCAAAATCTTAAAATCAATTGTATTTGTTTTTTTTTAAAGATTCCCTCTTTGAGAATAAAATTAAGTTACATACAAACATGAAATAAAATTCTTGTTCTTTAAGGAACCACTTGCAAGAAATATTTATAACTGTCACATTAAATCAGTAAAACCTTTTATAAATAATATAATATGCATTTTTCATGGTTCTTTAAAAGAAAATAGTTTAAAAAGAACATTTGATTAAAATGTAACTTGTATTAAAAAGGAATTTTTTAAAAAAGTGCATTCAAGGCATTTTGATTTAAAAAATTGTATTTCCAAATAAGAATTTAACAATATTCCACTTATTGAAAACATGTTATATTGGAAAAAAGAGTTCTGTGAAGTTATATTGAAAGATTCTTGAATACTATTACAAAATGGTTCCTCACACAAAGAGCTGAATGAATTAGAAAGTTTTTCAACTGACCTCCACAATATTTAGTCTTAAGACTTAATCCAATATCCTGCTATTCAAGGACCTATAACTGTCATTATTTCTTAAACAGTAGGGTCACAAAATTAGTGCTTATTCAATACAGAGTACCTGATTTTCCTTGCAATGAATCATTTCAGAAATAATTAAAAACATATTGCTGTTTAATCTTGGGTTATTGCTGATCAAACTGACTTTAGATCGAAAGGCGTTCTAGCTGTGATCACCCCACCATTTGGTTTTCAGACATTGTATCTAAGATCATAATATTTCTATTAGATTGAGCAACCCCATAGAAACTTCTTTTTGTTGATATAAATAGGTATGCTGTAAGAAGCTAAAAGGAAAAAAAATCCATTGTTTCAAGTGACACTGCCTGAAATCTTAATTTTTTCTCTCTCACAGCACACCAACACTTCTAAGAGTAAATTTTAGAGATTGATGTGTGTAGAAAGATCCATCCCACCTGTATGTGTGGTGGCAAAAGTGGAGAATGGAAATTTTTCAGGGTTAAAGGCATCTGATCCTCTAGACTAGTTGTCCCTATTTTTAAGGACTTTCTCTCTCTCTCTCTCTCTTTCCTTGTGTGTGTGTTTATATATTGATCAAAATATACACTAGGGAAAGCAGTCACCATTTTCTTTCACACTGGCCAGTCTGATGAGAGCGGTCTTTGGTATTCATTTCATTACCTAATATCTTGACTGAAATGGATCTACAATACTGTATACTTTGATGAATATATTCACTTTATTGACATATGTATATGACTGCTACATTTTCTGGCTTACAGATTGGGTCAAATAGAGTTTATTGAGGCAGACTCTCTATATTTGGGTACTCTTCTTGTCATCAACCCTTATCTGGTTCCAAGACAGATAATATGTCCTCATGGCCAGATATACCTTTGCAGTATACTGGAAATGAATGGCATTCATTTATAACAATCACCTGATGTCAAGACACATGCACATGATGAACTTCTTTCAGTTTCTGTCTACCAAATCCACTCACAAGGCTTTGGTCAGTCTGGGGGTTATAGTGGAAGACACTCAAGGTGCCATACAGTAGGACTGAACTTGAAATCATGAGTTTGGGAAGCAGAATTTTTAAATCAGTAGCCACTTCCTCACCAATAAATGTATGTATGTGTACGTGTATATGTATATCAAATGTTGTGCCCTGTTCTTGTAAAAAGTATCAAAGTGTTTAGTATACACTTCCATTCTTATAGTATAGTACATGCACACATATGTGTACATGTATGTATGTATGTATATCTATATGTATGTATATCTATATGTATGTATATGTATGTATACACACACACACATATATAATATATATACATATATAGTGCTCTTACGTCTGTACCATGGTTTTATGCTAATATCCATTCCACTGAAGATCCCTGTATTCAGTGTCATGTATGTTAATGTGAAGTTATGATACAGAAATGCATGAGTGTCTGTTTGTGCATGAATGCACAAGTCCTATATCGCTGTTTTATTTGTATGGTACACTTTTCACACCTAATACAGAATAATTTTATGTGAAGCTATTTTGTTTCCTTATAAATGTGTCTCACTACATTGTAATGCTTTCATTTTTATCGTCTTCATATCAAATACTTAAATGACTAATCCTCAATTCTTATTATTGTTATTGATTTCTCATTATGTTGACAGTTGTTTACTATTTTGTGTCTACAACAAATCGTCCTACCTTTTTACACAGTCTTGCACCTCATTCTTTTGTAAGGGAAGAATTACTTACCATCAGAACTGTTTAGAGAAGAATGATCAAATGAGGATGCTGCACGACCTGATCGTTTAGAACCAATTTTCTTAGCTATATTAGCTGTTCCTCTAGAAAGTGATCCCATATAGTTGGAACCCTTCTTTTTCTTATTATCCTGAAACAGCAATAAAAGAAATATCATCATCATCATAATTTTAATACTTACATTTCCATACCAGCTTTCATTAGATGAAACTTATCAAACCTATTGAGGCACTTTTTATTTTTACAGTTTATTTACTTCCTAATACTAACCCTCACCTGTTTCCAAATAAGGTAATATTTGCTGTAGTCAAGGTGGCAAGCTGGCAGAAACATTAGCACACCAGGCAAAACGCTTAGTGGTGTTTCGTCTGTCTTTACGTTCTGAGTTCATATTCCACCAAGGCGACTTTGTCTTTCATCCTTTCAGGGTCAATAAATTAAGTACCAGTTGCATACTAAGGTCGATCTAATTGACTGGCCCCCTCCCCCAAAATTTTAAGCTGTGTGCCTAGAGTAGAAAAGAATATTTGCTCTAGTCCTTCAAACAATAAACAACACAATAGCTGGGTGTGGTTTTGTCAGAGTGCATGGTGAATATTAAGACCTTGTTTCTATGCAGCATACAATCAACGTTTAGATAAAGGAAAGACAGAAGACAGAAGCACACACACACACACACACATACACACATGCATACACGTGTCTTACAAGCTTCTTAGAGTTCTCATCTACTACTTCAACTCACAAGGCATTGGTCAGCCCAAGACCAAAGAAGGCTCCTTTTCACAGTGGTATGCAGTGGAAATAAACTTTAAAACACATGGTTATGAAGCAAAATTCTTAACTACACAGTTATATATGTTTTTATAAACTATTAATAAATCCTGGAACCCTATGCATGTAAAATAAATAAATAAAGAAATAAAGAAAGAAAGAAAAGTTTGCTATAAAGTGAAAGATCATCTGTGTACACATGAAATCATTTCTGAAAAATATGAAAGATCATTGAACATTTATATCTGTGGCGGTCATAGCTGAGATGAAAACTCACAGAGTTGTAAAATTGGGTATAGGAAAGATATTAGATGTAGTTTGCTAGAGAGAAGACTGCAATGGTATGGTAATGTGATGCATAGGGATGAAGACAGCTGCATAAAAGGGCACAGGTTACTAAATGCGAATTGAAGCTGTGAAAGAAGGAAACCCAAGAAGACATGGAACAAAATAGTAAAGACAAACCTGTGCCTGCATCTGAGATACATATATACACACACATGTCTGTGCATGCCCACATCTACACACACACACACACACACACACACAAACAAGGTCAGTTATAAGACATGTGACATGAATTAATTACAATCTGATACAAAGTAGTGCAACTTGGGCTATATTTCTTTTTATTCTTATATTTTCTTTTTCTCCATGATAATCTAGAAGGCTTAAATCTGTTGAAGTATTTACTTGAATTATTTTCTCAAAGGACAACAGGGTATATCTAATTTCTGTTATCCCTTAACTGAAAATACAGTTGTTATTAAATTATCCTCTGATAAACACAGATTAGTAGAATGTTAAATGGCTTTAACAAAGAGAAAAAAAACTGTTTCATGTTTGTAGCAGGTTTTTATTTACATTTTTGTTGTTCTAAATTCCAGTTTGCTATTTGCATAAGCATAAATTAAGGGTGTGAGCATTCAAATTATATTGGAAATATGTACAAATTGAAATTTGTATCAAAATTCAAGGATAAACAAAAAAGATAAAGTATAAATTTGATTGAAAACTAAATGTTCAGTTTTTATTCAATTTTGTCAAAAATCCAAGTGATTGTATGTATGTATGTATGTATGTATGTATCTGTTTATATCCCAGTGTAGCATATCCCATGAAACACTGGGGTATGTTACTGCCAGGCACAGAGACTGGTTTGTTGAAAATGATGCTGAAATTCAGCGACTATTGGTGGTAAAGCGCTATGCCCACAGTGTATTGCTACACAGAGAACTGTCCACTGTGCAGCGAAGTCTAGCACTTGCCCACAATAACAGTGTAAAATCACTACTGCAGCGATCTCTCAGGAAGATGCAGAACACTTGGTGGGAGGATCTTGCTCGTGATGTTCAGGCTGCTGCTGATGCAAATGACAGCAAGAAGCTTTACCATCTTATGAAGCAAGCTTATGGACCTAAGAGCTCCACATCAGCTCCTTTGCTTTCCAAGGAGTCTTCCACTCTGTTTACTAAATCAACAGAAATCACAGGTCGCTGGATTGAACTCTTCTCTGAACTCCTAAACCATAAGCTAGTTGTGGATAAAACAGTGATTGATACTATGCAACAAAGACATCATTGGCTCTTTAAACACCTCACCTTCAAGAGATGAAGTAATGACATCAATAAATAAATTGAATCTTGGTAGGGCACCTGGAAAGGATGGAATTTGTGCTGAGGTCTTGCAATTTGGTGGTAATTACATCACACAGTCCCTTCATGAACTTATTAGTGCAGTCTGGAGGGATGGTGCAATGCCTAAGGACTAGAAGGGTGCAATGCCTAAGGACTAGAAGGATGCAATTATTCTTCCTCTATATAAAGGAAAAGGAACCAGAACAATATGTGGTAACTACACAGGTATTGCTCTATTATCAGCTGCTGGCAAGGTTCTGGCAAATATTCTTCTTACCCGTCTGAATGGGTATCTCGTAAATGATGTCCTATCAGAATCTCAATGAGGCTTCCGATCTGGTAGAGGGACAATGGATATGATTTTCACAGCAAGACAAATGCAGGAGAAGTACTATGAGCAGAATATGGATCTTGTCCAGGTATGCATTGATTTAACAAAGGCCTTTGATACTGTAAATAGGGCCTTTCTATGGAAAATACTTGGCAAACTTGGATGTCTGGATCACTTTGTATCTATAATTAAATCATTTCATGATGGGATGGAGGCTTGGGTCAATGTTGGTGGTGGCATGGTGGGACCCATTCCTGTAGAGAATGGTGTCAAGCAGAGTGACATCCTTGCCCCAACTCTCTTTTCTTTGTACTTTGCTGCTGCTTTTACTCATGCTTTTGCTAAGGTTAGCTCTCTGGGAATATATGTCAGATATTGATCTTCTGGCCGCCTCTTTAATCTTCACCGATTTGCTGCCAATTCAAAAGTTCTCCAGTCTATTATTCGTGACCTCCTTTATGCAGATGACTGAGACTTAGTCACTCATACAGTGGATGACATGCAAATACTCATGAATTGCATTTCTGCTTCTTGCAAGGCATTTGGACTCAGCATTAGCCTGTTGTAATGTTCCAGCCTGCACCAGGAAATCCATTTGTGAAACCAACTATCTTGGTTGAAGGAACAATTCTGAAGTTTGTCTACCTGGGCAGTACACTCAGCTGTTCTTGCTTCCTGGATGAGGAAATATCTTTCAGGTTGCAGAGAACAACTAATTCCTTCCGGTTTCTTTAGTCCTGTGTCTGGTCCCAGCATGGCATCGCAAGGCAAACAAAAGTTGCTGTGTACCGTGCATGTGTACTGACATCGCTCCTCTACTCATGTGAGACATGGACTCTTTAAAAACGTCAGGTAAGGGTCCTTGAATGCTTTCATCAGAAATGTTTCAGACACATTCTCAATGTTGGCTGGACCTCAAAAATTCCAGACACACAGGTCCTGAGAATAGCTGATATCTTGAGTATTGAGGTAATGGTGCACTTGAGGCAATGGTGCACAAGCACCGGTTACGTTGGACTGGACACCTTCTATGAATGAAGACTAGCAAGATCCCTAAGCAGATGCTATATGGGGGACTTGTGAATGGAAGGAGACTCCGGCAGAAACCAAGGCTGCGATTTAAGGACTGTGTCAAGTCTTCATTAAAGGCCTGTGATATGCAGGACACTGACTGGGAGAACAATGCCTGTCATCGCCATGGATGGAGGAAGCAGGTTAAGGAGGGGATCGACACTTTGAGAGAGCACATATCCTGTGTGAAGAACTTAAGCGAGCTGTGCAAAAGTGCACGGCTCGTGTAGTGAATGGGGAAAGCTTGGTCTGCAATGTTTGCAGTTGTGTATGCAGGGCTCATTAGCCACCAACGGAGCAGCAAATGCAAAATATAAGTTAGTCCTAGAGCGCACAATGTTCCTGACGGTGAGCAATGGTCTTCCTCGGTCACAAGTGGACGGCCATCATTTGTTTATATATGTATGTTTGTATGCATTTATATATGTAAGTATATATATCCATAAATCTGTTCATGTCTCTTTGAATTTGAATCATCATCATCATCGTTTAACGTCGGCCTTCTATGCTAGCATGTGTTGGACGATTTGACTGAGGACTGGTGAAACCGGATGGCAACACCGGGCTCCAGTCTGATTTGGCAGAGTTTCTACAGCTGGATGCCCTTCCTAACGCCAACCACTCAGAGAGTGTAGTGGGTGCTTTTACGTGTCACCCGCACGAAAACGGCCACGCTCGAAATGGTGTCTTTTATGTGCCACCCGCACAAGCCAGTCCAGGGGCACTGGCAACGATCTCGCTCGAAAATCCTACAGGAGCCAGTCAGGCGGTACTGGCAACGGCCACGCTCAAAATGGTGCATCTCATGTGCCACCCGCACAAGAACGAGTCCAGGGGCACTGGCAACGATCTTACTTGGCTTGCCGGGTCTTCTCACGCACAGCACATTTCCAAAGGTCTCGGTCCGTAGTCATCGCCTCGGTGAGGCCCAATGTACGAAGGTCTTGCCTCACCACCTCAGCCCAGGTCTTCCTGGGCCTACCTCTTCCACGGGTTCCCTCAACTGTTAGGGTGTGGCACTTTTTCACGCAGCTATCCTCCTCCATTCTCACCACATGTCCATACCAGCGCAATCGTCTCTCTTGCACGCCACAACTGATGCTTCTAATGTTCAGCTTTTCTCTCAAGATACTTACACTCTGACGGGTATTCACATTGACATTACACATCCAACGGGGCATACTGGCTTCATTCCTTGCGAGCTTACGTATGTCCTCAGCAGTTACAGCCCATGTTTCACTGCCATGTAGCATGGTTGTTCGTACGCATGCGTCATACAGTCTGCCTTTTACTCTGAGTGAGAGTCCCTTTGTCGCCAGCAAGGGTAAGAGCTCTCTAAACTTTGCCCAGGCTATTCTTATTCTAGCAGCTACACTTTCAGCGCACCCACCCCCACTACTAACTTGGTCGCCCAGATAGCAGAAGCTATCGACTACCTCTAGTTTTTCACCCTGGAATGAGATAGAAGTTGTTTCCTGTTTGTTTGCAGTCTTTATTGCACCTGAACATCTGCCACAAACAAAAACTAACTTGCTAGTTAACCTGCCTTTGATGTTGCTGCACCTCTTATGTGTCCATAGCTTGCACCGGGTACATCTTATAGAGTTACTACCTACTCCTTTTCTACATACTGAGCAGGGCCATCTACCTGAAGGGGTTTGTGTTTTATCTACCTTCCTACTTATTAGGATTTTGGTTTTAGCTAGGTTGACTCTAAGGCCCTTCAATTCTAGACCTTGCTTCCACACCTGAAACTTCTCCTCTAGTTCTGATAGTGACTCCGCAATTAGGGCAAGGTCATCAGCATAGAGGAGCTCCCAGGGGCAACCTGTCTTGAACTCCTCTGTGATTGCCTGGAGGACTATGGTAAATAAGAGGGGGCTGAGGACGGAACCTTGGTGGACCCCTACCTCTACCCGGAATTCATTGCTGTACTCATTTCCAACCCTCACCTTACTGGCAGCATCTCTGTACATGGCTCGCACAGCTCTCACTAACCATTCTTCTATCCCAAGTTTCCTCATTGACCACCAGATAAGGGATCGGGGGACCCTGTCAAAGGCTTTCTCCATGTCAACGAAAGCCAGGTACAGAGGTTTATCCTTAGCTAGGTATTTCTCCTGCAACTGTCTCACTAGAAATAAGGCATCAGTAGTGCTTTTACCTGGCACGAACCCAAACTGCATCTCATCTAAATTGATTCGCTCCCTAATTAGTTGGGCTATGACCCTCTCTGTAACTTTCATAACCTGATCTAACAGCTTGATGCCTCTGTAATTATTTGTATCTAAAGCGTCCCCTTTACCTTTGTAGCAGTTGACTATGATGCTGCTACACCAGTCATTGGGTATGACTCCTTCGTGTATCACCTGGTTCGTAATACGGGTGACTAGGCTATAGCCAACACTGCCAGATATTTTGAGCATCTCTGCAGTGATTCCTGATGGGCCGGGGGCTTTCCCGGTCTTCATACTCTTAATTGCTTTATCTACCCTGGTACTATCAACTCGGATAGCTGGTCCCTCTATTGGGTCGACATACGGCAGGCTCTCTTTCTCCCATTCATTCTCTTTATTAAGCAATCTATCGTAGTGGCATCTCCAGACCTCTTTCTTTGCATCCTCATTTAATGCAAGCGTACCATCATCCATGCGAACACATTTCTCTCCTACAACATCACTATTCTCTCTCCTACACTGTCTTGCAACACGAAATACCTCGAGTCTTTGGTCCTCACGGCGCAGAACATTGGCAAATCTTTCCTTATCTGCTTCCCCTCTGGCTAAATAAACCTGTCGCCTAGCCTCCCTTCTGGCACATTGGTACAATTCCCTGCTACCACCGTTCTTCCAGTCCTTCCAAGCCTGTTTCTTTTGTCTAATAGCCCTGTCTACCTCCTTGTTCCACCACCACGTTACTCTGGGTCGGGAGGGGACCTTACACCACCCACAAATCTGGTCGGTGGCTTTCAACAGGTTGTCCCGCAGAAATCTCCAATTGTCTTCCACGTTGTATGATGCTATATCCCCTTCTATTTCGTTAAATGCTTCAAGTAACTTGTCTCTAAGTCTCTGTCCGTTTGCAGGGTCTTTAAGCTTCCACACCCTTCTTCTCCAAGCCTGTCTAATTCTGGGCACCCATTTTGCCTTGATCCCAAAGTCGCTAACTACTAATCTATGTTGTGGGGTACATTCTTCGCCAGGGTAGGTTTTGGCATTTATAAGCCGCCCTCTTTCCCTATTTCTGGCGAGGATGTAGTCGATTTGGCTAGAGTGTCTGCCGGAGCGGTAGGTGACTAGGTGACTGGCAGGTTTCCTGAAGTTGGTATTGCAGACCATAAGATTGGTTGCATCACAGAACTCCAGCAGTCTGGTTCCCTCCTCGTTGCGGGAACCGAAGCCATAGCCTCCATGTATGCCATGGAAGCCTCCAGCACGACGTCCGACATGACCGTTGAAGTCTCCAGCCACAAAGAGAAGGTCCCTGTCACTCGTCGACGAGGTAGTTTGCAAGAGGGTGTCATAGAATTGGTCTTTCAGACCATCTGGTAGCCCCGGTTGAGGTGCATAGGCTGAGATGACAGTAGCTAATCTATGATGAAGCACTAGTCTGATCTTAAGTACTCTGTCACTTACTCTAACGACCTCGATTACCTTATCCACCCATTTCTCAGCTAGAAGTATTCCTACGCCCCCGACCCCGTCAGTGTTCCCTGCCCAGAAAATCTTGTACCTGTGTTCTTTGCCTGTGAGGAACCTCGCAGAACCTCCTCTCCATCTTACTTCCTGGATGCAGCACATATCTACGCGTCTCCGTTCAAGCATCTCAACAATTTCACCAGATCTACCTTTCAGCGTGCCGACGTTGAGAGTGCCAATCCTAACAGTATGGGTGTTGGGGGTGTGGGCCTGTAGCCTGGGAAGGGGAAAAGCAGTGTCGTGTACCTGAAAAGAAAACTTGCAATTGGAAGAATTCATAAGCAAAACAGTACCTACAACCTGCAAACATTTCTCAAACTTAATGCGCTACCCAAAGGTAGGGGAGAGGATGGCCAAGGCCACTAGATGGGTTCCGGGAGACAGCCGAGGTTGACAGGATGACAGAGGAATGAACTTCCGGTGGAGGGGGTGGGAGGGCGGGTTACCGTCAGCGAGTAGATAGGGCTCTTAATTGTAGATTTTAAATATTTGAGAGACAACAATGCATAAATCGTAATTTTTAAAAGAGCAATGAATTCTATGTGATTAGAATATAACGTAGCATGAATTTAGGAAGCTTAGAAAATGAATAAGCATGAATTTAAGACAACAACTGAATTCAATTGAATTTCATGGAGAGAAACAAGATAAATAATAGAGGGCAAACTAAAGCGCGAAGGTATTATGAGATGTTTGAGGCCGTAAATAAATAAAAATCTCTATCTTATCTGCATCTTGGAGATTTCGTCGTAGTATGTCAGCGAGATAATTTAGAATGGGTTTCTCATTTATATATAGCCAGAACCTGAAGACCTTAAGGAAAAACTACGAAAGAGAGAGAGAGAGGATGGAGGGGTAGACAGAGGCATGGCGGGAGAAAAGATCATCATCATCATATATATATATAAAGAGAGAGAGAGAGGGGGGACCAGTCAAGCAGCACATCACGCTGTAATTCTTGGGCTGAGAAATCAACACTTAAAAGCCATAATTTTAAGGAGCGATAAGAATTTTTGAATAAAGGAAAATGGGTAGGGGTGGGTAGGTACCGCCAGCGAGTAGATAGGGCTCTTAATTGTAGATTTTAAATATTCGAGAGACAACAATGCATAAATCGTAATTTTTAAAAGAGCAATGAATTCTATGTGATTAGAATATAACGTAGCATGAATTTAGGAAGCTTAGAAAATGAATAAGCATGAATTTAAGACAACAACTGAATTCAATTGAATTTCATGGAGAGAAACAAGATAAATAATAGAGGGCAAACTAAATCGCGAAGGTATTATGAGATGTTTGAGGCCGTAAATAAATAAAAATCTCTATCTTATCTGCATCTTGGAGATTTCGTCGTAGTATGTCAGCGAGATAATTTAGAATGGGTTTCTCATTTATATATAGCCAGAACCTGAAGAATATGCAGGTGATTTTGTATACATGCTCACTATTTGTATATATGTCTGTTTGTGTATGTACGTATGTTTTCTTATATATATTTGGGTATGTGTGTACGTATATGTGGATGTCTGAGTATGTGTGTGTGTGTGTGTGTGTGTGTGTGTGTGTGTGTGTGTGTGTGTGTGACTCTCTTTCCTTTCTGTACTACAAGGTTTGCTATTTATTCTATCTCTTAACTATCTATACAACTCCTGATTATGAACTATATATAAACGTTTCATCCAAATGTAAATTCTGTATTACTGAAGAAGTTTTAATAGAAAATTTCTTACATGTTTCTCCAACATGTACAATTCTGTAATTCCTCTTAGCAAATGAAACATGTGTATTGGGGAATAATACAAAAGAATTTTTCCAACTTCCTATTTTCACATACACACACACACACACACACACACACACACACACACACACACATTGTGATGTAAGAGAACACTCATAATGTGGAATGCATTGATAGAGTATCATACAGCTTAGATTTATATTTGTTAGACTTTTGAAGTTTATGGTTGATGATGAGACAAAAAAGAAAAAGATTAGTAAGAATGATATTTAGTGATCAATACATACATTCATAAATTATAGACACAAATCATACGAAGTGCATATAGTTGGTAGCATGAAGTTATAAAAATTTTATGATAATAAACAATATTAGACACTGACTCATCTAAATATAATGGAGCAAGATGATTAATGAAAAAATATATCAGTAATTTACTAAACTAATTTTTTTTTAAAGTCTAGAATCGATTAAAAAAATTTTTGAAATTCCAACATTAATATATTTTTGAGAAAAGGAAACTTTTTTAGTTCTTTTAATCAAATCACAAAACAATTGTTAATTCATTACAATATCTGCTTTCTGTTTCCATCTTTGAACTTATTCATTTCTGACTTATTCCCGATTCAGCATCTTTATTCATTACTCGTTAGTAATAACACGCCTACAGATATTGAGGTGAGCCAAAAATTTTGCAATATTTGCATACTTGCTAGTTTGCGTCATGTATGTCATGAACCGAAGCAGTTGAAGCTGTGCAAGGTATCCACTGGGGTTGGTAGTACCGTGGTAGTTGGTGTTGCTGACACGTTGTGCATTGCTTCACTCTGTGTATGATTTAAAAACTGTACACATGAATATGCAATGTAGTCTAATTCGAAAACTTATACTTTTTGAGTTCAAACTGGGCCATAACAATGTGAAAGCAACCAAAAACATGTGCATAAAGTGAAATCGTAGTTGATCACAGAACAGTAACCAGATGGTTCAAGAAATTTTGCTTGGGTTGCAAGTGGATTCTGAGGCTGTACTCCAAGCTTTAGGGGTAAATCTGGTGAATAACACTCAGAGAATATCAGGTGAGCTCAGTATCTCATGGATGTATGCCACTATGTAGCTAAAATACCCAGCATTGGTTAACAGAAAGCAAGCTCTTCTGCATCAAGACACCACAGGACTTTATACCACTTGAATGATCTGGAATAAACTCCAAGGAATTGAACTGATGCCACAACCAGCATGTAGTCCAAACCTAACTCCTTTGGATTATTACTTGTTCCGATCCATGGCTTACTTCATGTGCTTGTGATGCTTTATCAACCGAGAGGAGGTAGAGGCTTCAGTGAAGGAAATCTTCACCTCAGTGGACAAGAGTTGATATCAGTGTAGTGTCAAAGAACTGGCATAAAAGTGGCTTCAGGCAGTACAACATGATGGCCTCTACATTGAATATTAGGCTACTTTTGTTGTAACTTGATGAATAAAGCAATTAAGTTAGCAAATATTGCAAAACTTTTGATTCAACACAATACTAGAAGTAAATCATGATGCAAGAGAGATGATATGTCATTTGGTAGGTTGGAAGAGTGCGTGGGGTGCAAAAGTAGGGGGTATAGAAAGAGTGAGAGACACATGATGGTGGCAAAGGAGAGATAATGTGGGGGATCGGGGATGATCACTGTAAAATGTGGGGAAAGAGGACAGTATAAGGATGAAGGATGGATATCAAGTAAAATGGTTCTGAGCTCTGAGAAGGATTGGTGATATCAAAGAAAAGCTGCAATTAGAGAGATGAGGGTGATGGGGGATGTTTTGTGGAGGAAATTGAGTGAAGGGATCAGTTGTGCATATACTGTATGTACACATGCACAGCACTTCCAGAACTTAGTTTTACTGATTTGGGCAGTTTCTTGAGAATTGCATTTCTCTGGTCAGTTTGCTTCTTTATTATCTCCTTCATAAAATTCAAGGACTTGAGATTATCCTTCAACATTTCATCCCTTCATCCCATGTCTTTCTAGGTTTTCCTCTTCTACTCACTCCATCATTTTATACAGTTGCCTTCATCTATATGCATCACATGTCCATAACAGCACAATCTTCTTTGTTGCACATTACAACCATTTCCTTTTTAACCCTATCATGACCTATACTACATATGTTTATATAAATACATATAAGTACGTATAAATGCATATGTATATATAAGTATATGTGTATGTATGTCTATATATATGTGTGTGTATGAGTGTATATATACATGAATATACACATGTATGCATGTATATGCTTGTATGTGTGTGTGTGTGTGTGTGTGTGTGTGCATGTGAATATGTGTGTTTAAAATAAGTATATATGACTATGTATGTATATATATTTATGTAAATATATGTATATATTTATGTATGTATATGTATATACATGTATATGTGTGCTCACATATGTGTCTGTGAATAAAAAAACACAGAGCAGAAATTTCTATCTTATGTGATTTTTACTAGTATTAACGTCTTCATCATATATGGGAGACAACTTTGCAATAAAACAAAGATTTCCCAGTACTTCATGAAATAGTCACAGGAGAATAACTAAGTAAATTTGCAAGGATGTATGCTCTTCGACTTAGAAAAACTAAAATTGTTAAGAGCATAAAGTATTCAGTAATGCTTTCTGCATTTAGAACAATAGTTAGGTTGTTAAAATATTTAAGGTTGAGAGCATTGAAAGCTACATAGAAACAATGATGTGGTGGAAAATGTAATTTGTTGGCAGTCTTGTTGTCAGAGAAGAAAATGAATGGAAGAATATGCCGTTACCCCAAACCAACAGAATTAGTTACAGGAAATAATAAAATGTTAGTATATAATCTCTTGGGTAAAATCAAGAAAAGCAGTAAGTTACTTACAAATTGAGTTTGCTTGATGAAAATATTAGGGTCGATAAAGCTGGCCCTAGTTGCATGTCTATATAAAATTGCTTGTTGTTTAACCACAGGTCATCCAAAATCCAACTGACCTAGATCAAAAGCATTTTAGCTGCGATCACTTTTTGTTCTAACTTTTAGGGAAATGAAGGCGCACAGCTGAGTGGTTAGAATGTCGGGCTCACAATCCTAAGGTAGTGAGTTTGATTCTTGGACTGGCTGTGTGTTGTGTTCTTGAGCAAGACACTCTATTTCCCATTGCTCTAGTTCATTCATCTGAAGAAATGAGTTGCAATGTCACTGGTACCAAACTGTATCAGTCTTTACCTTTCCCTGGAATAACTTGAGTGGTATGGGGAGGGGAGGTCGGTATGCATGGGTGACTGCTGGCCTTCCATAAACAACCTTTTCCAGACTTGTGCATCAGAGGTTAACTTTCTAGGTGCAATCCCATGGTCATTCATGACCAAAGAGGTCTTTATCCTTTAGTCAAAAGCAAAGGCAGCGCCCATGGTCCTTTACAAAGTCTCTGAGACTGATGGGAAGGAGTGGCAAAGGTATCCTCAACCAAAACACCTTGCCCAATGCCTGCAACAGAGTAGACTGTGCTAAGGGCTCACATTGTACCAGCTGGTGGTGTAAAATCTAGCATCTAGGTAAACCATGGTCAGATATGAACTTAAAATGCAAAGAACCAGAACAAATATCTCAAGGCATCTGGTCCAATTTTCTTACAGTTCCACCAGTCTACTGCCCTAGGGTGATACCTTATTTTATTTTTTTATCAAGCCCATAAAGGATGAAAAGTAAGGGTGATGTCAGTGGGATTTGAGCCTAGAGAGTGGGAATAGATACCATTAGGCATTCTATCTAGCACTCTTATGACTCCAATTTGCCCAGTTCATTCTGGTATTTACTACCAAGCAAACAAACAAAATGTCAAACCAATGAAGTGGCCTCTTACATGGTTATTCAACATGCAAGAAATAGCAGCCAAATCTTCAAGACAGACTCTATTTTGTCTTAAAAAATAAACATTCAAACATTGGACAGAGCACCTTTAATGATAAGTTCACTCTATGAGGGCTGGTCTAAACAACAATGAAATGCAAGAAAGAAATGTACTGATTTGAACCGAAGAATGAGATGCACAGAGGTAGAAGAAAGTGCACTATAATACAAAATGAAAAAAAAACACTAAACTGATCAACAGGACAAAGAAATGCATTATAATGCAGAGAGAAGAAAATACTGTAGAATACAGCCCCCACAAAAGAATGGAAACAAAATGCATTTGAATAAGTAGAAATAGAAGATTATGCACTTTAATACATTAAAAAAAATGAAAATTCACTAGAATGTACAAAGAAAGAAAATAAAAATACACTAGACTGTAAAAAAACAAATGTGACACATTTGAGTAAAACACTAAATTCTACTCAAGCAGTGATCATCGGAACTAGATCAACAAAGAGAAATAGAAAAAAGATCCTATATAACTGATTTGTAATGAAAGTTTTGACAATAAAATTCAAAATTTCTTTATCAGGAAACACTTACACATAACTCAAATTCATCATCCACTTTATTTCTGTGCAGAAGAATGAATTTCCCAAATGTTTTCCATTCATTTTGAGCTTGATATACATTATCTTCATTGCTTAATACGTGCCGTTCACATTTCTGTACTGTCCGACTGTTTCTCTGACTGCTAGCTGTGTCTGATGTGAACAATACTTCCAATTCTTGTACAAGAACAAAATCCCGTGGATCACACATATTGATGCGCCGAGATTTCATCATAGCCTAGAATGGATAAAGAAATAAAATAAATTTGTATGTTTAAGCAATGTTTAGAGGTAGATTCATGAAATATGTGTATGTAAAGATTTGAATATATAAACTGATTGAAGGACCTTTTAAACTAGTGATACTAATATGGTTCGAGATAGGTTTCAATTTGTGTGTGTGTGTGTGTGTGTGTGTGTGTGTGTGTGTGTGTGTGTGTGTGTGTGTGTGTGTGTTTAAATTTAAGTCTAAGTCTTCCAGGACATAGATTCACTTGAGTTCTTCGCTTCATGAGTTAATTCTGCCATCAAGATAAATCATTGTTTAGATGGATGAAATAAATAACTTTGAATAGGTGTAGGAGTGGCTGTGTGGTAAGTAGCTTGCTTATGAACCTCATGGTTCATGGTTCAGTCCCACTGCGTGGCACCTTGGGCAAGTGTCTTCTACTATAGCCTCAGGCCGACCAAAGTCTTGTGAGTGGATTTGGTAGACGGAAACTGAAAGAAGCCTGTCGTATATATGTGTGTATATATATATGTTTGTGTGTCTGTATTTGTCCCCCTAACATCGTTTGACAACCGATGCTGGTGTGTTTACATCCCCATAACTTAGCGGTTCGGCAAAGAGACTGACAGAATAAGTACTAGGCTTCCAAAGAATAAGTCCTGGGGTCGATTTGCTCGACTAAAGGCGGTACTCCAGCATGGCCAGTCAAATGACTGAAACAAATAAAAGAGTAAATAAACTCTGTTGAATACTGTTAGTCATACATATTGTACATATGTATGTATAGCTATTTATTTATTTGAATCTGAGACCTTACTCCATCACTATTCTAAGTTTCCTCTTTCTATTTTATACAGCTACATATATGTATGTGTGATTAATTTATTTGAAATGTGAAACTGCATGACAACCCATTGTATAAATGTGTATGTCAATGATTGCAGTTTATCCTTTCGGATGAATGCTTTAAGCTAAATAAATGGTGATATGATGTCACAAATTATCTCCCAGCTCTGTGCTTTTGAAGACAAAACAGGGAAGGGTTAGGGACAGAAAAGACATTTGGCTGTAAAACATTTGTATTGTCTATGTGTGCAATCCATGCTAGCATGGAAACATCGTCATCATTTTAGCATTTGTTTTTCACAGATTGCATGGGTCAGACAGAATTAGTTGAATCAGATTTCCTACAGCTGGATACCCTTCCACTCACCAACCCATACTTGTTTCTAAGCAAAGTAATATTTCATTTATGAAATATGGAAGACTGGAAATAAATGATGCTGTTTCCATGATGGTGATGCTTATTTAAAATGATCACATGATGTCAAGTGAATGAAAGAAAGACACACATACATACACATCATTATCAGTATCATCCTTTAAGATCCATGTTCCATGGTGAGTGTCTTTCAGTTTCCATCTACCAAGTCCACTCACAAGACTTTGAGCTGCCTAGGGCTATAGTAAACAACACCTACCTAAATAGCTGCACAGGGGGACTGAACCCAAAATGCCATAGCTGAGAAGCAAACTTATTAATCACACAGCTTTGTCTGTGTACAATGTAAAATGTATAAATGATACCAAGCAGCTGATGCAGAGAAATGGAATGGTATAATCCTGACCAAGTATGAAACTTACACACTGAAATGTTTAGAGAACAGCGTACTCAGACTATGAAACTTAAAAATGCTGTAGTACAATAAAAGTATAGAATTGTGAGTGAACATCTACCTGAGTGATTATATCTTGAGCTGTACTAGATACTGGCGCTTTAAATACTGTATAGGGCTGATCTGGTGAGACATTATATACACATACTAAAAACATATTCTCTTCTGAATCCCAAACTGCTGAGTCATCATCAGTTGAGTCCATTTTTTTCTAAAAAGAACAAAGCAAATGCAAAAAATGAATGGAATTAAGTTAAGTTATAAATAAAGTTAATTTTAATTTTATTCTGTAAAGCATACAAAAGGAAAATAGAATTATATTTTAATCTATATCTGTAGTGATATAAGGTAATTTTGTTGCTTAGTTCTTTTTATTATTGTTTTATTATTATTTTATATTATTTATTTTATTTGCACACACATTGGTGCTGTCACTGTTTTGTGACTAATGTGACAAAACATTTTCTTCGTTTCTCTCCATAGACAGAGGAAATTAATCTAACTGACCAGCTTCAAACTTTGATGCTTTTCAGAGATAAAATACCATTTGATCTTCCTACAGAGAGAAATATAGATAAAGCCTACATAGTCATTAACCTTTTAGCTTTCAGATTATTCTGTCAAATATAATGCTTTTTCATTCACATTGTTTTGAATTATTTATCTTGTAGCTTTGAGATTTCAATGAGGTGACTGTGTAATTTTACAATGACATTGTAGGGTAGGTTTGAGAAGCTGGGCATGGTCTGTTTGAACATAAAATCAATAAATTATTTGGGCCAGATATGGCCAGTTTAAATATTCTGATCTTGCTTAATTGATTAGCTTAGTTTGCAGAGTGTTATTTTAGTGATTTATTTAAGTTAATTAATTAAGCACTGATTAGAATTCACTCTACAGTTCTATATTTAAGAGATGAGGAATTATGTACATTATTTACATTATTTACATTTGACAGATATTTGTCCTCATCTTGTTTGTTGTTAACACAACGTTACAGCTGATACACCCTCCAGCCTTCATCAGGTGTCTTGGGGAAATTTCCAACCTGGGTTCTCATTCCTAAGGTATTTTTTGATGACATTATTATTATTATTATTATTATTATTCAGGTCACTGCTTGGAATTGAACTCAGAATCATGGGCTACTAACCCCAAGATTTTGAGCTCGATTCCAAGCAGTGACTTGAATAATAATAATAATAATAATAATAATAATAATAATAATAATAATAATAATGACATAAAAAAATACCTTAGGAATGAGAACCCAGATTCGAAATTTCCCCAAGACACCTGATGAAGGCTGGAAGGTATATCAGCCGAAACGTGTTAACAACTAACAAGATGAGGACAAATGTCCATCAAATGTAAATAATGTATAATTCCCTCTATGCTATATCTGTGGTGACTGTATATGTCATCATCATAATTGTCATTCTGCCTTTCCATGCTTGTACAGTTGGACTGGTTCTTTCCAACACAGTATTCTTTCATTTGTTGTGTACCTTTGTCATTTCTGTTATGATATCCAGACTGGATATCTGCAACAAATGGTGAATTGATAGAATCTTTGGCCCATCTGATGATTTACCTTGTATTTTGTTCCGACTCTTTCTGCTCTGAGTTCATATCCCACCAAGAATAACTTTGCCTTTCTTTCAGGGTTGATATACAAATAGAAGTACCAATCCAGGGTGGTGAATTGGTGAAATTGTAATAACATTGGACCAGGTGCCTTGCATTTGTTCTGGCTCTTTTTAGCCTGACTTGCAATCCCACCATAGCATACTTGGATGGTAGACTTTGTCATATGGTTTAACTCTGCCATCTGGCTTCTTGTGAACATTTATCTGAATTCATTCTGCTGTATACATTTTGGGTCAAGTCTGGTTTGGGAATACTTCCTCTCTTCCTCCCACCAATTATGGAAATCATAGAAGGTCAGACTAAAAAAAAAATCTTTTGCCTCTAACTATAATAATATTTATTATCTCTTTAAAGTGTCACTTATTTGAATTGACTTTTCCTTCATAGTCATTGTAACTTTTTAAAGAAGATATGCACGGGAATTCTAATTTATAAAAGAATGTGGCATTTTTCTTTATAGATAGGTGATTAAAAAATGAAAATAGATGCCTCAAAATGTATTCATGTATTAATGCTCCACTTCTTGCCAAGAATACTAAAAAAAAAATTCTCTCCCTCAAAAACCTTTAAATCAGCTGATAGACAAAAACAGAAGCAATCAGAAAATTAAATACAGAATAAATTAAATCTCATCAGAAATTAGGTATTTCATGAGATTTGATATTTTCAGATATTTCTATTACATAGTTTCTCAGAAAGTTTATTTTCCATTTCTTTTGCTGTGATTTTTGTAGTCAATGTTGAATTTTGTTAAGTAATGTTGTCAAGTCTAGGTTCAATTCTAATCAAGCAGCTCTATAAAAAAAAATGTGTTCCATTCATGACCAACTTCATGATCCATCAGTATTTTGTACTGTAATCTTCCCAAATTCACAAGGATTTTCTTAAAATTTAATGGGTTTAAAAAAATAGGTTTTCCTATCTTATAAATTTAACTGCTTCAATCACCAGGGCATGCCTTGCTATAAAAGCTTCTCATCAGAGATTTCCTTTTCATTTTTCCATAAAACAGTTATTGATTTTAATGTTTCTTGATGTCTCCACTCACTCTAAGAACTGGAAGCAAATATTAAAACAAAAAAGAAAAAAGAAAATTTCTTACAATTTCAATATAACAGAATTCCTTCATCTATTCTTCCTCTTCAAGATAAAAGATTTTTTTTTTGCTCATGTTAAGGATAGAGAAGGTGAAACAGTTTAGTGGAATTAAATTTTAGACAAGTGATTTTGATTTCAATTTGATTACAATTGTTTGGCAAGGAGTGTCAACGGTCTTTAAAAAAATCAATAACTATTCAACAGAATTTTTTTCTTGTATGCTGCTTTAACATGATTCTAATACTGACCTTATTGAAGATATTGTGGTTGCTGAATAAGTGAAGATATAACAGATGAATATGAGTGTCATTACACATTTCGTTAAGACACTCTGTAATGTGTAATAAGTCTGATTGAGCCTATCCTTCTGCTACTGAAGCTTTCAATAACAGTCATTTGATATAAAAAATGGAAGGGTCTATAACTTCTTAAATCTTATGTTCAATTTTACAAGTGTTATCTTGTTATTATTTAGAACAAGGTCAAGCCTAGCCAAGCTGACCCCTGGTCAAAGGCATTCCAGCTGTGATTAAAGTATCTTTCTAGACATAGGGTAATCAGGATTATGTTATATAATATACACTTCCATTTTCTTTTAAAGATGATAGCGTCTAATTTGAGGAAGATCAGGTTACTATTTCTAGTAGATCCAACATCAGCATCAACATCTTTAGCTTGTGCTGCATTGAATCTCTTGGCAAAACCTACCTTGTCAAAAATAGGCAGGTCATCTTCTAAAAATGCCAACTTTAAAACAATTACATACTATCCATGGTGATTTTCATTTTAACATCTGATTAATGTTATGAAACCAAGCTGAGTCATTTACAGGTTTTGGAAACATTTAAGTTGATATATAATTTCATTATTTAGAATTTAAAAAGAGAATGTATTTACCTTTTGTTCATTTGTTAACATGGTGGTCATCCAAGCACGACTACTTGGGTCCTAAAAGCAACAGAAAGAATTATATTTTTGTATTTATTAATTTATATAAGTTATTGATTTTATATCACAATTTATACCAGCATGGAAAACTATGATGTTGTTGGTATTGAACTACAAAACAAGATATTTAATACTTTTACCTCAACACCTTTTTGTATCAGCTGCAAGATTCCCAGTGTTTGCAAGACAGAATGTAATATAATGTGATTCCACTTAGGCTGGTGAGAGTTGTCAACCTTTAATGCCACTTGACTGCAGATATGATGTGAAAGGTGATTGTTATACATGCTTTGCCTTTATCCCTCTTGGTCTTCATTGATATATCAATCACCATCATTGTTGTCATCCTGACCAACACCGACAAACTAACTGGTGCACCACATCATTAGCAGCTCATTAATCACCCCCTGTCTCAGTCGTGCATTTATCCTCATAATGTTCTACTTTCTCTTCCTCTTTGACCTCTTTTCTTTCTACCAAGCTACACCTACCTGTAGGCAATAAACGATCATTTAGTGTCATTCTTTGACTAAATATAAGGTGAAGCTTCTCAAAGCTGGCGACTTTGAGTCATTTGAAACCATACCACTAGCATATACTAGTACATGTATTTTCATTAACAACTGAAGTGGTGAGAGGAAAAGTAAACTAAATCCTGATGCAACACAGTGATGTAGGACAAAACTAAAAACTCTATGTTACCTTACTCTTTCTACTAATTGATATTTCTCCTTTTGGCCTTATGGTTAAGGTGTTTGGCACGTGGTCATTAGTTCTTGGACTCAATTCCTGAACCAGACAGTGTATTATTTCTTTGAATATGCATTTCATTTCATATTGCTTTAGTCTACTCAGCTGTGATGAATACCAGCTAGGTGTTGGTGCATCCCCCACTCCTGCTAACTGTCACATTCTAGTTGTTCTGCTGGGTCAGGTGTAATTGGGCTTAGGCGGTGTCTATGTTACAACTACAGGAACCTACATGCTACCAAGTCACACTTGCTTGCAAGCGATGGATGATTGCATCATATAGTTATAGTCAAGAAACAAAAAACTATGTTCATGACCGTTTATTTTTCCTAAGGCCTCTGTAGCTTGTAGGGGCAAAGGAGAAGTTAACTTCAAACTGAAAATTTGGCCTGAATGCTTGGAACAGAGAATGCTTGTAACTCCACTAATGGTACTGAAAGACCACGAGTTGATGTTAAACCAGGTAACAGACTAAGCCTACTACTTAAGGATTCAGAACATGAAAAATCTCATTCAAGGCTCTAATAATTCTGCTAATACACTGTCTTGGACTAGCTCATTATTTTATCGACCTTGAAAGAATGAAAGGCAGGGTTGACTTCGATGAGATTTTAACTCAGAACACAAAGAGCTGACACAAATACCCAAACCTAATGTGACTGTAAGTTCAGTTTTAAATAAACCTCATAACTCAATATTTAATTTAATCTAAATATATTACATACAGTATTTAAGAATGAAATAAGTTGGTAGAGTAGATCTGTCTCTAGCTATATTTAAGGAAAGAATTTGAAATCAATATTGAAAGTTTGTAAAAACATTCATCAATAATTTAGTACTATCACTGCTTACAGCAGTGAACTGTACCAGTCTTTGACACCTTGATATTAATTAAGGACTGTGGTTATGAACACAGTATAGTATTTGTGGTTGGATATTACATATATAGTCCAGAATGAGGCATTAAACTGCTTCTGGTAGTGAGGCTCCAGTTCAAGAATTAGGGGGTTCTATGGAGCTCTAGCCTCATCATTAATACTTCCAGGTCCACTCTTGTTCAAGGTAAAAATACTTGTCAAAGGCCCTATTTATGGGACAAATAACAGAAGATAGTCTTGTGGATAAGGCGTAAGACTCAGAGGAGTGCTGGCTCCTTAGCATAAGTCACACAGGCCTCCAGTGTATCAACATACCTTGATGTAACATGAACTAGACTTTTTGCTTAAGATTTAAATAGGCTCTGTGCCTTAAGAATAAGCTTGGGAAAATAGAAGATAAGCAGAGTAAACTGTAGATGAACTAGCAGAAGGTAATAGGAAACCACTGGAAAGAATAATAGGTCTTCAACTTTGACATGGGAGTCTATCATTGCCAGTACCTGTAAAACAGGCAAGGCACATGAAACACACACATTAACTACTGACCTTTCAAACAGTTAGTCAGCATGCCACCTCAGTTTGCAAAAAATATATTGAATAAAGAAAAAAATAAAGAGGGGAGGGAAGAAAAATTAAATACTTACATCACTCATTTTTCGAAGGATAAATTTGCCTGATCCCTTCCATTTATTTTGAGATGCTAGTAGTTTTTCAGACATATCCAGAATTCTCTGAGTACAAGGCTTTTCCTGGTCTTTTCTCTCCCAACCACTTTGAACTTCTTCAACCAAGACATAATTTGCAACTTTTTCTTCACTTTTCCCTGCCTTTAGTAAAGCCTTTAAAATGAAAACAACAAAACAACTGGTTAATATGCTCTGTAGGTGGTGTGGAATCATGCCAAATGTTTTGTAAGTTTCATAACAACTCATCAGATTCCAGCTAGATTCAGTCCATTCTTTAAGTACTCCTGCATTTTTCTTGCTCTCTCTCCTACCCCTGTCTGCATGTCTGTCTGCCTATCTGTCTGCCTGCCTGTCTATCTGTCTCTCTCTCTCTCTCTCTCTCTCTCTTTCCCTTCTCTGCAACTGGATTAATTTAGGTAAGAAAGTGAAAGCTTAGTACCTTTCCTAAATGCGAAAAAGAAAAAAAACACCAGTAAAAGAATATAAATTCATTATTTTTCAGGCAAACGTATCTGACACATCGTCTTATATCAGGCTTCTACCAAGAAATAGAAAGGGTGAGATATGCAGGATGGACAATATTCCTTTTCTTTTCAGCACATTAGGATATGGGGCTTATAGTGTCTAACACCCCTTTCTCCTCTTCTCAGCCTCATGGAGACCTTAGTGTCACCCTAGCTTCTAAAATCCATCTTCATCACTGGGTCTATAATAAATACATAGATATACTCATATTTCAAATTTATTGCTTTACCACCATGCTATGCCTTTTGTGTATTTTACCACTACTACAATACACTTTTCTTCTCATGCAAACACAGAATACAAAGACTTGGTTGGTATCTACACGGGGATACTGAAAAGTTCCTGGCTTTAAGGGTATTGCAAATGCCCTGGTTGGAGGTGCAATTTTCCAAGTTCTTTTACAGGACTTAGAAAGATTGAAAAACCACTGCAATAAATGTGTGAATCTGAGAGGGGAATATGTTGAATAAAAAATCATAATCAACTGGTCCTCCTGTATTTTCTTTTACTTAAGGCCAGGAACTTTTCAGCACCCCATAGTATTAAACACATTTAAGAGAAAGTTTGCAAGTTTCCTAAAATACCAGCTATGAGGATATCTTTATCACACAAGCAGCCATGTGCAGATTGAAAATTATGGTCACCTACATACAATAGGCCTTCATATTTCTGGTGGTATCTTTCAGGGGACCTCAATTGTTATTTGGAGAATTACTAAATCTTTATCCCAAGAAGGAAATAGAGAGAATACTTAGATAAAACCAGATGCAATCAGAAATGTTCTTGCCACTTGACATGGGACATAACAGAGTTTATTAGTCTGTTGACAAACAGGTTCCATCACAATTCATATTTGAGAAGGGGCTCTGCTCCTTTTTGTTCCTAGAACAAGCAAATAAGTGGATCTGCAACCTATTCTCAACCCCACCTCTACACACACAATCACACACATCTACATACATATGAAAGTATAATGATAATATTATTAACCCTTTCATTACTGTATTTATTTTGAGATGCTCTGTGTTTCTTTCAATCACTTTAAATATTAGAAAGAATTTAGTAAAATAACTTAATTATCATTCAGCTAATGTTAGGAACATAAATTGTGACTAAGGTTTGGTGGAAGATTTTAATTCAAAACTTATGAAAACAAGACATGTGTACTCAGAGCCAGAGCCGGTTTCAGCTGAATTGGTAACGAAAGGGTTAAAGAAAAGAGGCAAACAATTGAAGATTAAATATTCTGATATTCAGTGGATTCAGGAGAAGTAAATGGCTGAAAATTCTATCATTGGAAGATTATTACATACAGAACATGGGCAAAATCATAGCCATGTAGTTAAAAATATTACTTCACAATCACATGATCCCAGGCCCAATTCCACCGTGTGACAGCTTAGATAACTGTTGACAATCTAAGGCTTGATCATCACCATCATTTAATGTCCATTTTCCATGCTGGCATGGGTTGGAGGATTTGACAGGAGCTGACCAGCCAGGGAGCTGTCTGGACTCAAATTGTCTGTTGTGGCAAGGTTTCTATGGCAGCATGCCATTCTTGATACTAATCACTCTAGAGTGTACTTGGTACTTTTTACATGCCACTGGCAGCACCGACATGAGTGCAGTTTACATGGTGCTGGCATGTGTAAGGGAGATGCTTGTATGTATGAATCACTGTGATTTTACTTTGCTTGACATGTCTTCTCATGTACAGCAAATCATCACAACTCCTGGTCCCTTGTTATTTCTTTAGTGAGGCCCAGTGTCTGAAGATCCTTTCTCACCACTTCGTCCCAAGTCTTCCAGGGTCCACTCCTTGCACAAGTTCCCTCCACTATTAGAGCTTGGCACTTCTTTATGCAGCTGACCTCATCCATATTCATCACCACAGCTGTCCTCATCCAAATGCAATAATAATTTTTATAAATAAAATAGAAAGCAATTATAAAATAACTGAGATAAGGTAGTTTGACAAACAGTTACTATGAATAATAATGATTAGGAGTGGTTATGTTGGTATTCTGAAATTCTTAAATAAGGATAGGACTTGATTTAATTTATGAAGCCACTTTTATGCTATTTGACATTTATGCTATTTGACATTGGCTTGCTAGAGAGCAAAAAAGGAATGCTATTATGCTAAAAGCATTCCTTCTTTTAATTGGTCTGTCCCAATTCTGGAGTATAAGCAGAAATAACAGTTGCTGTTGCTTTGCTTACAACTTGTCCAAGTTTAATTATTCTGATTAGGATGGAAGTTAAATGACCCTGGTTAGTGTTGAAACAAACAATTTTTGCCCTGGTTTATTTGGAAATTATTTAGTTGGAACTAGTTAGTATAGAAACTGATTAGTTAGCACTGGTTAGTATAGACATTGACTAGATGCTAACCAGTTTGTACTTATTAAATTATAATTTAATAAGTGAATAAACTTATACTAGTTAATATAAAGAATAACCAACTTACAGAAATTAACTAGCTTGTAGTGGTCAATAAGGAAATTAACCAATTAGAACTGGTTAGTACAGAAAATATTAATTTTGGAGTAATTAGTATAGAAACTTTCTTGCTTGCACTGGTAAATATAGAAACTTGGCTTTTATAGTTTACACATATGACTACAAATGCTTTTCTTTTTTTTCACCAAGCAATTTGTTCTGGATAATGTTCAAACATAAGTTTAAATTATTGACTCTCACTAAATAGAAAAAAAAGAAGGCTAAAAGAAAACATGATAGATTCAGAACTGCAGAGAAATGCAATGGAAACTATTTGAATTAATTACCAATTATTGAAGTACTAAGTGAAAACAAATAACTATCTTAATGATATATGTTGGAGAATATATTTGTCTACTATATCATTCATTTATTATTAAAATGCTCTGTAAAGTTTGTTTTTCTATATTTTTTGATTAACAAGAACTCTGTAGCCAATGAAGAAAGCCACTCAATCTACATGAAATAGCAGCAAAATAACCCTGAAATGACATCATACCATCTTATGTTCAACAATGTAGAAATCCATGATATATATATATATATATATATATATATATATATATATATATATATATACCAAATACCATTGTAGTTAGAATGCCTTTGATTATAGGTCTGCTGATCTAGGGCTAAGCAACAAAATTTTCTTGATTTTTGCAGCCAGACATTCCTCAATTACTATCCTATTATCTTATAGTAAAAAGGGAAGGACACATAGGATTATGTAAACTTGGGTTTATGCAAAAGAAAAAAAAAAACTGGGATGGTCAGTGTTGGAATGTCTGATCAAAAGTCTGCACAATCAAGGCTAATTTGCGCTTAAGCAGTAACAGCAATAGTGACTATGACTGTATGATATGAACTCATTTGTTTTCTTTTATGTATTCCATGGAGCAACACAACTCCACCTGCTGGTCCAAACTCTGTTTCCTCATACTGTTTTTTTTCTGATGCTATTATAACAACCTCTGTTCTTCAAATCTGGTAACTCTACAACTTGGACCCACTTGGTGTACATGACTTCTCCTTCTTTTATTACCCATGTTGTGTCAACACAACATGGCTCAGTGGTTAGAGAATTGGACTTACAATCGTGTGGCTGTGAGTTTGATTTCTGGACTGGGCTGTGTGTTGTATTCTTGAGCAAAGCACTTTATTTCACATTGGTCTAATTTACTCAGCTGTAGAAATGAGTTGTGATGTCATTGATGCCAAGCTGTGCCTTTCTTGGACAACATTGGTGGTGGGGAGAGAGGAGACTGGCATGCATGTGCAACTGTTGGTCTTCCACAAACAAGCTTGCATGGATTTGTGCCTAGGAGGCGAACTATCTAGGTGCAATCCCACAGTCATTCATGATCAAAGGAGGTCTTTACCCTTTATCCCTGTGTCTACTCTCCCAGCCCTGCAGTAATCACTTTTACTCTGAAGAGAATTGCAAGAAGAGCAGTCTTCAGGAATTCCCTTGTTGCTTGTGTTTTACTTGAATCTTCAAAAAAAACAAAAAAAAAACATTGATCTCACCAGCCAGTGAGGACCTATGAAAGTCATAAGTGCAATCTTCTTTCTTTAGAGTAAATCAAAATAACTTAACAGATCTAATAGGTTTATCTTCCCTTGGA
The DNA here is from genome assembly GCF_046866305.1 of Octopus bimaculoides. Taxonomy (NCBI): domain Eukaryota; kingdom Metazoa; phylum Mollusca; class Cephalopoda; order Octopoda; family Octopodidae; genus Octopus; species Octopus bimaculoides. Next base: position 90,832,403 of record NC_142929.1, read on the forward strand.
CAGAGTAATGCTTTATCACAAGTATCCAGCATTTGAATTAACTTGGCACAGCAGGTCAATAAATCATTCACCATTTTTGTCTACTTTTCCATGCTGGCATGAATTGGATGTGTTTCCTGAGGCTGTGTTTTACAGCTAGATGTCCTTTCTGTATCCAACCATTTCAGTTTCTTCTTGTGACATGCAGAGACACAGTGTACCTCACATGGATTCCACTGAGTAGCCACTGTTGACAATTGTCAATTATAACATGTATGGTACCACATTAGAGCTTTGTTTGATCGGTTGTGACCTTATCATCTAAGTCAAGGTTTAAACGCTATTATGTTAGAGTCTTTTAAATTATTTCTCATATCTTTTCACATTACCCATGGATTTATAGACCAAGGAGTTATTTCTTGTTTCTTTAGAACCAAGTGAATGATGATATATTGTAAAACTTTTTCTTTCTGTCTTGTCCTTTTTATTGTTCATTGTATTTGCACTATATATATATGTCCTCAACCTCATTTTAATACTTACGTTTCAATATGGGTCTAGTGAGAGTATGTTGATATTGAGTTTTTTACTGCCAGATGCTTCATCCATCTAGCTGCTCAACATTTTGTTCATCTGCTCATCTATCCATTCATCTGTCTGTGTGTCCATCCTTCTGTCCATTCATTATTCCATCCATCCATCCATCCGTCTGTCCGTCTGTCCATTCATCCATCCATCCACCCACCCACCCTTCATTTCTTCCTACCTTCCTTCCATTCATCTATTCATCCACCCATCTGTCCAGCAATCTATATCTCTATCCTTCCATCAATCTGTCCATCCAAACTCCAGCCCTTGCTAGACAAATATATATATATATATATATATATATATATATATATATATATATATATATATATATAGATATGCAGGGCAGGGAATCATCAATTAGTAATAAAATTAATAATTAACAATTCTGCCGGGTAGCTCAGTATGAAAAAAACCTTCTTCGGTAAATAATTTATAATCATAAATATATAGGGATTGACAGTAACCTGCTTCTCCAACATACTGAGAATTCAGAAATAGCAGTCAAAGAACTACTGATTTCAAAACTACAAATTATTACTCCAGATTGATTGCGATATTTTTGATACACACAGAACAAAAAACAATAGAGAAGAGGCAAGTGTTTTTTACTCTTCTCTATTGTTTTTTGTTCTGTAAGTATCAAAAATATCGCTATCAATCTGGAGTAATAATTTGTAGTTTTGAAATCAGTAGTTCTTTGACTGCTATTTCTGAATTCTCAGTATGTTGGAGAAGCAGGTTACTGTCAATCCCTATATATTTATGATTATATATATATATATATATATATATATATGTGTGTGTGTGTGTGTATGTGTGTGTGTGAAGGCGCAATGGCCCAGTGGTTAGGGCAGCGGACTCGCGGTCATAGAATCTCGGTTTCGATTCCCAGACCGTGCGTTGTGAGTGTTTATTGAGCGAAAACGCCTAAAGCTCCACGAGGCTCCGGCAGGGGGTGGTGGCGAACCCTGCTGTACTTTTCCACCACAACTTTCTCTCACTCTTTCTTCCTGTTTCTTTTGTACCTGTATTTCAAAGGGCCAGCCTTGTCGCACTGTGTCACGCTGAATATCCCGAGAACTACGTTAAGGGTACACGTGTCTGTGGAGTGCTCAGCCACTTGAACATTAATTTCACGAGCAGGCTGTTCCGTTGATTGGATCAACTGGAACCCTCGACGTAAGCGACGGATTGCCAACAAATATATATATATATATATATATATATATATATGGGGGGGGGGGTGTATGCCAAATTTTGTTCCTCCTGTGTTGCCTTTCTTATTAATCATTCTATTTACACAATACACACACTTACATATATATATTCTGTTAATTAAGGAAACAAGACAAGCATCTTTCCCTGGATGAGAAACTAGTCTATTATGGAAAAACTGCCATATGAACTGGAAGCAACACTGCAAGTCAACAGAATTCATCAATTCTGCAATGCTGTGATTTCTTATAACTGTTATAATGCCTGTAATATTTAGAGCTATAGAACAATAAATCTGTAGATGACTGTCTGTATGTGTTCAGCATTCATGTCTTCTTAATCAGAGTTGAGCTGGAGGTTTCAGAATAACAATTACTTCATCATTATCATCATCACATTCATTCTCATCATCATTACAATCATCATCATCACATTCAGCAATATCCTCATTTACTTCATTATCATTACATTTGTCATTGTCACTATCATCATCATCATCATCATCAAGATTTTCATCATTGTCATCAGCAACTATTGTTACTTACCAATGCAATAGCATCACAGACGGATGTATCTTGGGAGATCTTTAAAATTACATAGTCATCTGGCGTGCTGAGGCCGAATATGGTGACAATAAACATTCTCCGTTTCTGTTTACCAACTGTAGTGACAATGTTCGTAGATAACTTATGGAAAGAAAAACAAAATTATGATTAATCAACTGAAAGTAACAAAGCATCATTAAAAATAATGAAATAATCTCAAAAAGCTTCAAAGTTGAAAAATTGATACTTTGAGGGAACATCAAAATCATTATTACTATAAAAGAAATAATTATTATACAAGAAAATATTAGATACAGTAAGTGGACTAATGAGCAACTCTCTGGTGACCTTCTCTAGTTAACCAACAAGACAGCAGAAAATGGTTACAACTTTCTAGGCACTGTCTAAGACATCCACAGTTACCTATCTATTAAGTTGTCATCTGAGAATGACTTTTGGCAGGATAAAAAATTAGCATTCTTCCCAAACTATAGTCAAGACACTCATGGACGACAGTGGTGCTGCAACTTCTAATGAACATAGGAGATGGATGGTGAAACAGTTCATGTGATGAATATGTCATTGTACTTGTGCAAATAGTTGGTTGATGATGGCTAATGATGAGGACATCTTACTAGATGCCAAATACTGCTTTTGTTACTCTGTTCAGATTGGATTTGTTCATATAGGCTTGTATCAGTTTTTATTTGTAAGAAGAGAGGATTCAACCCTTTAGCATTTAGATTTCTCTATTAACTGTAATACTTATCTATTCACATTGTTTTGAATTAACCATGCATTACCTTGTTGTTCTGAGATTTTGCTGATGTGATAGCTTACTTTTAGAATAACATTGTAGCATAGCTATGAGAAGCTAGCATCTAGCTAATTTGAATATATGTATATAAAACAGGTAGAATATTTTGACTGGATATGGCTGGTTTAAATGGTAAAGGGTTAATTCACAGAAGTATTAACTATGCAAGAGGATACATTTATGGCTGCTCACCCATGATCACCCTTGGTACCATCATTATGATAATTCTTGTTACATTTGAATTTTTTTTCCAATTTCTTGGAAATTATCTACTTCACAACATGTTTTGCAATCATAGTTCACAAGAATATCACAGCAAACTTTATTCTACATTGGAAAATGTAGGAAGTAACACCATGAGCTGCCTTCTTAAACTGATTCTTGGCTCTTGATATCTTTTCTTGGAAGTTATTGTTGTTAGATATCATTTGAAATGGGTAATATGTGCTATTTTCTTAGAAGATTTATTGTATGACTGTCTATAGTATCCAGATATGTTAAGTTCCAGTTCAGAACTAAAGAACTCTTGGCTGACCAATATATTGTAAGTGGAACCTAGTAGATGGAATCTGACCCTAAGTCCATTTTATATAGACACACACAACTAATAACCCTTGCTGGGGTTCATGGTTTAATGCTAAAAAATATGTTATGGCTGACACTATGTCTGTCTTAAAGAGACATATATTTTATTATTTAAGTGAATTTCAAGAACTTTTTTAATTCTATGAAAATATTCATTTCTCAGTCACATTTACACAGTTTTCCCCATGCACAATTTTATTTTCATCTATATTCAAGTAACTATAAAATTCAGAATTGTGCAGCTTTTCTATTATCTCCCCTCTATGGAGTTGCAAATCAGACATCCAACTTCCCTTGTCTCATATTATGTTGCATTTTAGCATTTTTCTGCAAAAAAAAAAAAAAAAAGACATTCTAATGTCTTGGCTAAATTGCTTATCAATATCAAAGAAACTATCAAAATGGGAATCATTTCCAGCAATTGAAATTATTATTGAATATATTAATATTATGTTATACAACACCAGATCTAATGTTTTTTTAAAGTTACTGGTTCTTTTATCAAAAAAGTGAAATAAATTAATTTTTCAGAGTACACATACACACACCCTTGCACAAACATACATATGTGTTTGCATGTGTATAAGAGAGAGAGAGAGAGAGAGGGGGGGGGGTTTATTACAGCAAGTGTTTTTTCAGCTAAATGCATATCTTAAAACCAAACATCATCTTTGAAGTAAAAAATGTTTTGTGTTAGTCCAGCAAACCAAAGAAAGAGTTGTGCTTCACTCAAGGGCGTAACAGTCAACAGTACCACCACCACCACCATCACTCCAAATTTGTAATCTTTGACTCTTTTTGTCATTATATATATTTAAAAGATAAAATATATATCTATATATTTTTAAGAAAAAAAAAATAATTAAAAAAAATAATTTAATTATGAATAGTAAGGATCCAAGGAAACAAGAAGTGGTCTGTGTTGGTAATAAAGTGGAATAAATAGGAACATTGTAACATTTAGGGAGAACCCTTTTCCTGAAAATTCTCCACACTGCATGAGCTTTATTAGAAATTTCCTCTTACTAATGGCACACTAATCTATTACACTTTTGAAATGTGTGTGTGTGTGTGTGTGTTAAGTGAGGATACATGTCTAACTTTCTAGGTGCAATCCCATGGTCATTCATGACTGAAGAAAGTTTTTACTCTTTTTATATTTGTGTGTGTGTGTGTATGTATTCAAGAACTTGAAATCCCTTTACATTCTCTCCTGCCAACTAGTGTGATCGTGACATTGAATATGGTCAGTTGAGATACTTAGGCTTAAGGACTTGCCAAATCTATTACCACTTTTGTAAGATTCTATAAGAGGTGGGATTTGAATTCAGAACCCAGAGAGTTCGATCACATACTGCAAGACATTGCATTTGATGCTATCACAACTCACTTGGTTTTAAAAACACACACACACACACACACACACACACACACACACAGAAAGGAAATGAAAGTCATATCTTGATAAGAAGAAAATTTCAGTGGCCATACATTTTAATCATCTACCCTTCATGTTCTTTGATGGTACATTGTTTTCTCACCAGTTCTACTAAATCTTCATACGGGACTGTGTTTTAATATATTCTGAAATAATTAACATCAAGCAAATACTTACATCTTTCCCAGCATCAACTTTGGAGACATCAGAAAAGTCTTTGACTTTCGCTAGAAGCGACCGCCGTTTGCCAAGAATATCAGCATTAAGGTCTATGTTGTTGCACTGATCCAGTTGGTCTTCTTCCAATTTAGAATAAATGAATAAAGTTGCTAGTTCAGTTGGCTGATTTAGAGGATTGCGTAACCGAACATGTCGATATCCTGCAATAAATGAATGTTTTATCAAATATACTTAAATATAGAAAACATTTAGATCTTTGTATATCATTTACACAACCATATGATTTTCTTATCAAATAATCAGAGTGAGATGATACACATACACACATTTAACAGTAGATCACATTTCTACCCTAACTCCTCCTTCATTCTACCCTACCTTCCATCTTCCTTCCATCCTTAATATGTCCAAGGAATTCAAACTGTCACAAACTCTAACCACCGCAACTAGATAAAATCTCTGTTGCAAATAATTTTTTCAATTAGCAATTTATCTCCAATATTTCACCCACATAATTCTGATCTCCACACCAAATACCCTTTTACTTCTGCAGCCAGTACATAAGATTCATGATTATACTCTCTTTGATAAAATATTATTTGCAAATGGAGTATAATTTCTCATTTTTCCTTTCTTATTTAGAAACATTTGTTATAGATGGATTCATCGATAAGTTTATTTATCTCATTTTATTTCTTCTATCTTAAATTTATATTATTTTACAGCTATTCATTCATTCTTAAAAGTCACATATAAACTCAATTATATATATATATACACACACACTCACGCACACGTGTGTGTATGTATGTATATGTATGTGTATATACATCATCATCATCATCATCATCATCATCACCATCATCGTTTAACGTCTGCTTTCCATGCTAGCATGGGTTGGACGGTTTGACTGAGGACTGGTGAGCCAGAGGCTGCACCAGGCTCAATCTGATCTGGCAAAGTTTCTACAGCTCGATGCCTTCCTATGTAGAAAATGTGTTTGTGTATGTGTGTGTATACATATATGTATATGTTTGTGTGTGCATGCATGCGCACACACACACACACACATATACATACATGCACATAGTGAAGACAGCTGCATAAAGTAGTGCCAACTGCTTAAAGTGGATGGAAGATGACAGGACTGAGATGACTGGTGATTTGCTATGCTCAAAAAGACCCATCTTACAGCAGAAATGATATCCTAAAATCACCTTGGTTATGTTTGTTCATGTGTGTGTGTGTGTGGGGGGGGAGCCTCTCTTCTCTCTCTTTCTCTCTCTCTTTCTGCTCTGTGAAGTATTTTACCCTCATCTCATCCCTTAACACTCATCAATCTCTATGGTACTACTCAGCTGTTGATATCACCTGAGAGCAGAATAGGCACATATTACACCCTCCCCTCTTTTCCGGTTTCTTCCTTCCCTTGGAACCACTTCCACTTCACATTATCATTTGTGTCAACACTTTCTCCCCCAGTCACCTCCCTCTTGTGCCTTCAGCCTTTGCTCTCCTCTGCTACACTCCATTCATAACACCTCTCTTCCATGCTATTGCTCTCAGTGAGCTCTCACATCTACCGTCACACCCCAATTACCATAGAACTCTCCCTACTCTGAGCCACTCCTATATTCCCCACCATCATTTGCTACATTCACCTCTACCCCCATATTTCTCCCTCTTCCACCCCTGCAGTCTACTTTATGTTGAGATGCTCCAGCATCCTGCCACCTCTTCTGTCTTAATTCCAGTTTTCCAACTCTTTGGCTCTATCCCTATCATTACAAAACATCTGGGCTTGTTCTTCTCTCACACTCTAATCTCACAATGCATGGCATAAACCATTGCCTACCCAACACTCAAATACTACACCTCTCCCCACTGCATAGTTAAAGAGGCTCTTCCTTCTTTTCCTTTCCCTTCTTTTTTCTTCCTTTCTTTTCTTGTGAGTTACTTGGCAACCTCACTAGTGTCAGTGGCGGGACAAAAGCACCCACTACACTCTGTAAAGTGGTTGGTGTTAGGAAGGGCATCCAGCCATGGAAACCATGCTAAAGCTGACACTGAAACTCAGCATGGCCTTACAGCATGTCAGATCCTGTCAAAATCATGCAACTCATGCAAGCATTGGAAATCATCATATTGATGATGATGATGCCTACTACAGACATGAAAATTTCAAAGTAACAGAAACAGTGCTTGTCTGCCATCAAAATATTAGACTTTTACTGAATTATTAATCTGTTACCCTGCCTTGAAGGTTATCAGATAATTTTTAAAACAATTTAAACAATTAGAGCAAAAGGCCAACAGCTTTGGGGATGGTGGTGGGGGAGTAAGTTGATTTATATTGATCCCCAGTGCCCAACTGTTAGTATTTTATCAACATCAAAAGGATGAAAGGCAATGTTGAACTTGGCAGAACTTAAACTCAGAATATAAGGAGCTGGAAGAAATGCTATATTCTTTCTGATGTGAATAATAGACATGAAACAAACCAAAACATTATTATCATGTTATGTCATTTATCTTACCAGGACGCAAATGTTTGAGTGGAATTATTCGCTGCAGGACCATATGGCCAGTACTGGTGTCAATGACGAGGAAACGGATGAATGCCAGATCAACAAACATAATCTAAGGAAAAAAGAATATAGAATAACAATGATGATAATGATAGCAGTAACACAAATCGAATGGCTGTTAATATAAGAATTATATTTTAACATAGTAGAAAATAAGAGTTATGCAAAGTGAATACATGTGTTACCTGCATATGAAAGTGTATTTACATGGTTGTGGCTGGTGTCATGTAAATAGTACCCATGCCGGTGGCACGTAAAAGCACCCCTTACACTCCTGGAATAGTTGGCACTAGGAAAGGCATCCACCTCTAGAAACCATGCCATATATATATATATATATATATATATATATATATATATTGCTTAGGCATTGTGAAACTAATAACCTGGTGTAGAACTCAATATATATATATGCTTCAGAATGAAGTATTAGCTGAGTACAGAGTGGTAATAAGAAAATAAGACGACAAAGGAATAAACGATTGTCTTATGAACTTCATTAGCTTACAGCTGTTTCTGCATTAAGATACAGTAGACTCAGAGTTGAGTGCCTGAGTAACACCTTGTAGCCTCCAAGGCTCTGATGCAGTTATAAGATGGTTAGTCAAGCACTCAACTATGAGTCCACTGCATCTTTTATAGCAGAAACAGTTGCAAGCTAATGAAGCTCATAAGATAATCATATTTTCCTTTGTGTTCTCATTTTCTTATAGATATAAAACAATGTGTGCCTACATAAAAAGCATGAGGAGAAGCTGATGGTGATATGTGTGTGAATGTTATTTCCACATATCCTCATTAACACTACCACAGCCAAAACAGTGTCTTTTTTTTTATATTCTAAGGTAAGCAGAAGTCGCATTGTTTCAGCAGCTTTATTACTTTTGATATATGAAGACCAGTGGGATGAAAATATCTTAATTGAAATGCAGAAAAACTATTTTGCTGTAAAAAAATTTACCTCAACGAGTTTCTTCAAACCCATGTTAGTATAGAAAAATATTTGTTTAAACAATGATGATATTGATTATGTGTGTATGGATATATTTACACACACACACTATAAATATATATATACAAATGCATACATACACATATATCATATATATATACAGGGTGTTTCAACAAATTTGATGTCATTTCACAATCTAATAACTTTGTCAATTCTTGTTCAAATGATTTCAAAGTTTAACAGCATATGTAGAAACAGGTCAAAATTTTATGTTTAGTGTTTGATATGTTTATCTTTTCAGGTATAGAAATGGCATTCACTGGAAGAGAAAAGACATTTTGTGTGTTGGAGTATGCTCGAACACAGTTGAACAGTACTGTGCTGCTTGTATTTGTGAGAGAGTTCTCTAAAAAAGTCACCAATAGCAATGCAGATTGGACATGGCACAAAAAATTCAGAGAGGAAGGCTATCTGTGCAAGGCAAAAGGATCTGGACGGCTACTAACATCATAAGAGGCGGTCAAGCAGGTTTGCCAGAAACTCTTGTGAAACCCCGAGAAGTCTATAACAAGAACAAGGCTGGAAACCTGGATTCCTCCAACGACCATTTGGTGCATCTTGAGGAAACACTTGCGAATGAAACCCTACAAGCTGCAGTTCATTCAGGTGATAACTGAAGATGACAAGTGAAAGCACAGACAGTTCTGTGTTGATATGGAAGAGAAACTTGATGAAGTCAAGTTCAAGGAATGTCTTGTTTTCAGTGATGTGGCCACATTTCATATGAATAAGCATAATGTTCGCATTTGGGGTGAAGAAAATCCCCATGTCACAATTGAGCACAAGAGGGACTCACCAAAAGAGAATGTGTTCTGCGCCATCTCCAAGAAGCATCTTCATGGCCTGTTTTTCTTTGAAGGAGATGTGACTGGCGATGTTTATCTGCAAATGCTTCAGAACTGGCTAATGGATGAGCTCATTGCAAATGAACATGAAAACTTCATTTTTCAACAGGACGGAGCTCCACCACACTGGAAGCTCACTGTGCAAGCTTATCTCAATGATGATCTGTAAGGGAGATGGATCGAGTGTGCTGGTGATGAAGACAATGTGCTGTTGAAATGGCCACCACGTTCACCTGACCTGACACCTTGCGATTGTTTTCTCTGCGACTATGTGAAGGGCCTGGTCTATGTCCCCCATCTTCCTGCAAACTTAGAGGAACTCAAGCACAGAATCACTACCACACTGGACACTGTTACCCAAGACATGCTGCAGCATGTTTGGGAGGAGCTGGACTACCGACTTGACATGTGCCATGTCTCAGGTGGTGTGCATATTGAACGTTTGTGAAATCGTTCATGGAATCCACATACCTTTGAATTTCTCATTCAAATTTGGAGGAATAAATCTTTTGTTGCCCAATATTAATCCTGTTTAGTTTGATTTGCTTTGACTATGTAGTTTCTGTGATATTTACATCTCAAATTATATCAAATTTTTTGAAACACCCTGTATGTATGTATGTATGTATGTATGTATGTATGTAGGTATATATATATATATATGTATGTATGTATGTATGTATGTATGCATGTATGTATGTATATATAGGCATACATACATATGTCCTCATGTATAAATATATTCATAAATACACACACACACATAATAATGGATAAAAGGAAAAAAATAAACCAGGATCAAAGAGAAAGTAAGTGAAGTGAAATTGCCAAATGGGTGGGTAATTTTAATATCAGCTGTTGGATTGTCACTATAAATCCACTGCAGGTAGCAGTTCTTGTCTCTGGATAGACTGTTATATTATGAACCTCACTTCACCTAATTATTGGTAATAGGTTCCAGTGCCATTGGGAAATTATCTGCAATAGATTATTGTCTTATCCAGAAGAACATTTTGCCAATCGTTTCTTTCTTTATTTTAATTCTATAGTGCAGTTGGTGGAACCAATTATTTGTCTGTTGTAGCCAGAGTAGCAAGGGAGTGTCAGTTAATATATATGTATACATTGTCTTTCAAGTCCCTTCCACAAGGTGTTGGTCACTCTGAAGTTACAGTGGAAAACAACTTTCCCAAGATGCCACACTGTGGGATTGTACCTAATTCCATGTTGTTGTGAAGCAAATTTCTTAACCACAAAGCCATACCTAATAAGATCAGAATGAAATATCAGCTTTATATATCTTTGGTGTTGATCAGTGGATTAACTTCACTTTGTAATACAAATATAAATACATAGAGACACCAACTTATTCTTAAACATACCCACAAGCACATACATACACATGTGTATGTGTGTGTATAAACGCACATACACACATATATAAATGCACTTACATAAAAATGATAAACATATATTTACACACGTGTATATATATACATCTATTTACATGTATATGTATGTGTACATATATACATACATACACACACATGCACACACACACACACACACACACACACACACACACACACACACACACACACACTCACAATTTAATTTAACATTACTTTCTAATAGGAGAGAGAGCATACTAATGTGGTCAGTACTCCTTGTTGACAGAATCATCATGTTTTTTTTTTATCCCATCACTGTCAGTATGATGTTTGAATATGATATCAAATATGTTTGAACATAATATCAAATGTTTGAACATAATATCAAATATATTTGTATGAAGTATCAAATAAACCAGCTGCAATTATTTTACAGTGCAGGAGAAACCAATAACAATTTAATGACTACAGTGGAGTGCAAAACTAACTGTCAATTAATTGGCAAGTAGTTCATTAACCGAAGTCATTGAAATCTTAATTCATATGTACCAAATTAAGAGAACTGTCCAAAGAAATCAACAAATTATGGAGAGTTAGCAAGTTAGCAGAGATAGCAATCACAAAATGGAAGAAAATTAAAAAAGATAGCACATGAATTGCAGCCATTGAAAATTATGGTCAACTAGTTATAATATTCTTGAGTATAGCCATAAGATTTACGCACCTGAAAATTGAAGACATCATTCCATATAGGGTTTAAGGCATTACGTTGTATAACTTTGGTTTTGTGTTTTGTACAGTCAACAGGAATACCAATGATTTCTACTTCCACTTGTGTGTGGGCACTCAGACTTGGATTTACATACTGACCTGAGATCAACTAGAAATAAATAAATTCCACTATGAAAGTATTTCATATTCAGTTATAGAACTTCACATATTTATTAAATTGTTACATAGAGAAACAGGAAGAATTTAAGAAATTGTATGTAAATGCATATGTTTAATATTAAGGACTATAGTTATTTGAAAATGTCTTTTGCAAAGAAATGGATCTTACAAGTGGAGAATTAATCAATGAGTATTCCCCTCTTTGTTTTGTAAAAGCAAACTTCTAAGGCTGAACTTGTTAAATAATGTAGAAGAATCTTTAAGGAGATGAACCATTTTTGTCAAAAAACAATGGTTCTCAACCATTTGTAGTTCAGTACCCATTTTCATGAAATGGTATTTTACAACTGCCCCTCCCGAGGTAAACTATAATACTCCCTGAAAACTCCTTAAATGATTATTTCAATCAAACAGAAGCTAATTTTGTGTAGTGGTTTATTATCCATTTTTTCCCCTTATACTAAATTATTCAGCATGTATAACTTTACAGATGTTTGTGTCAACTAGTACTCTCATGTTAAATTTTTATAAACATTACTAAAGAACATGAAGACCTACAGAACAAAATTATATTGGATCTGGCACTTCATCAGTCATGTCTCTACTCACTTTTAACACAATTCATACTTACACTCTAATTCCAACTAAGATACTTTTTGAAAAAAATGTGTTTAAAATATGTTGTACTCGGTTTTAAGTATTGTATTCCCAAGAAAAGTCATGAACTCTTCCAAATAGCTAAAACTCATCTATAATGTTCTCTTGACATTTACATCCCCTTTATAAGCTCACCACATTTCCCAAGGGTTTGCTGCAGCCTAAGTTAAGAACTACTACTAGATTAATCCTTTAGCATTCTGATTACTCTGTCAAATGTAATGCTTATTTTGAATTAGCCATGACTTATTGTGTAGTTTTAAGATTTTGATGAGATGATTATTTATTTTTAGAGTGACATTGCAGGATAAGGTGTAAGAGGCTGGATCTAGTCAGTTTGAACATAAAATGAGCAGAATATTTGGGTCGGATATGGCCAGTTTAAATGCTAAAGGGTTAAAGAGTTTGTAATCATAATTCAAAGATGCATCAACTTAATATCTTCCCCCCCCCCACCCCAACAATAAACCACTTGAGTCCTTCTGGATACTAATATCCATATTTTCCAAGTAGAAGCTGATTTTTCTAATTTATCTTCCCTTTAATTCTGATCAAGCTCAAAGTGTAATTTATTCTTCATTTTCAAGAATTTTCATGGAATACATCAAATGCAATCTTGTGCAAATGTGGAAAATTGTTTGACCAGCTCAATATAGCAGATAGTATCTTTAACAAACTGCTTAACATCTTAAAAACTAGAACCATGTCTGAAGTCTTTTTTGATAGACATATTTAACTATGTTAATTAGTTACTGTGTTTAATCATATTCAACTTTCCCAAAGATCTACTCTAGAAGAATTAACACAAGCTTCATAACTATCTATTGATATGCTTAATTCTTTATCAGAACTTTTTAAAACACCCACTTCTGCACTGAACATTTGTCATTCAGGGTTTTCTCCTTCTATCACTGAGAACCCATCACAATGATAACAATTCTAAAACTTAAATTGATTAATTATTTTCTTTTCATGATGCTAATTTCCTGTCATCTCTTTCTACGAGTTTAAGCAGATGTAGTACTATATAAATAATATTACTTATTCAGTCATTCTCTCATTTATTAATGTATTTTATAACATAAATCCAGCTGCTGTATTAATATTTCACACAAGTTTCTTTTAGATCAAGCCATTATTGTTCTGGCACTGTATTTCAATAATGATATTCAAAAGTAAAGTTTTAACATCATATTTTTGTTTGAAGATGGTTGGCACATTTCCATCACAATAGATTATTTATATTCTCACAGAAAAAAGCATGTTTTTACTCTACCAAACTGTAGTTAATTCAGGTTCTTAGAGAAATAACAGTTGTTATTGGATGGAATGAAACACTAGTAGAATTAAAGACCTGGTGTTTGATGATGTGACATATTTAATACATGGAAACTCAGTTTATTTGAAGTTACTAATTGATTTATTTGGTCAGTACTCTTGCAAACTGATTAGTAGTGCAGAAGAGGCAGAATGAGGAGACATCAAGTCTGTGGGTCAGAAGATGGAGGATATTGATAAATGGCTTAATTTTAGTCATTAGGGTGGTCTTTTTATGTAGTCCAGGATGTCTGTCTGTTTGTGGCAACACTGTCCTAGTTATGAGAGCAACAACAGCTTTGCATATACAGATGATTTCATTCCTCTATAATCTTCCATATCCTCCACAGTCAAGCTAGATATCACATACCAAACCTACACTAATTTTATGAAGGAACACCTCAAAAGCATCCTCTTGGGGAGACATTGTTAATCCTCCCTCATTCAACAACAAGAATGTGCATGCCTAACACTGCATCTCACTGTACTTTAAACATGAGCAGCATGTAACAATAGTCCTTAAGTCATTCCAAATGTTAAGCCTCAGCAAGCTCAGAGGAACATCTTTTTCTGTAGTAGAAGGGACAAGGAGAAATTACAGCCCTTCTGTTGCCCAATGGTTGCTGAATGCTGGTCCTTGAAAGCTGACTTGAACATGAAGTACATTGACATCCTTCATAAGGCTTCTCCTGTATGAACATTCTGAAACATTTAATCTAAATCTGTTTTCGAAAACTTTAGCTGATCCCAAATAAAACCCCAAAGTTACCACTAGCAATTAACTACTCCTTACACTTTGCATCTAAAAGAAGTCATTTAACTGATAATGAACACTATGATGTAGTTGTAATTTATCAATTCATTAGTTCCACATCAAGTGTACAATCTAGGAACAGAAATGATCCCTCTAAGGCCTCCGCATAATTTCCATTAACCAAATTTAAACCCAACAAGGCTTTGTTTATTCTCAAACTGTGAGAGAACACACTTGCTCTAACTAATACCAAGTGGGATTAAAATAAAAAAACATGTAATTGCAAAGTGATGTTCTTAGCCATTAGAGCATCAGAGAATGTTTTGTGTATTTGTTCTGGCTCTCAGGACCTGAGTTCAAATCCTGCTGAGATCAACTTTGTCTTGCTTTCTTTTGGTGTTAACAAAATATCAGTCCAGAATATGGGTTAGTGAAACTGTAAGAACATCAGACTGGATATTCTGTGGTAGTTATTCTAGTTTCTTTTTGCATTTTCAGTTCAAATCCTGCTTTGGACTGCTTGGAGGATAGACTCAGTCTATCACATTGTTTAACACCATCACCTGGTGCTGTGAGTTTCTTTAGCTGAGTGTAAGCATTCAGGTCAGGTCTCTAGTTTGAGGATACTTTCCTCTCTCTTGTCCACTTATCTCAGAGGCCCTCTGAAGGGTCATGGGTACTGCTTTCCCTCCTGACTATAAAAGATAAAAAGAAAATGACATGCTTGCACCCATGTCTCTTGTCCTAATGTTGTAAATATGTCATTGCTCATAAATGTTGAGATGGTTGGTACAGGAAAGTGTTGGACTAATTTTAGTTACGTCTTAAATTTTGAGTTCAAATTTTGCATGTGTTCTTTTGCTTATGTAAATTATGCAGCTGTAAAATGTAAATTGTCCTTAACCTATATAAGAAATCTTCACTTGTTTTGCTGATTTTATTTATTTATTTATTTATTTATTTATTTATTCTCTTATAGTAAGCCAGATCAAAAGCATTTTTTAAAAAATTCTTTCTTGAAATATTTTATTCTAAACATTACTATAAATGAGAAAAAACTTGACATCAAAACATCATGCCTTGGTTAAAAGGAAATTTCTGAAACTGTAAGAAATTGTTAGCCTGACTTAGAAAGAACACTTACATGAAGTGTGAGCACCGTTGCATGAATCCCATCAAATTCTTTATCAAATGGACTGAATCGTGTGTACATTACATGATTCTTATCCCACATAACTTCAGGTTTCAATACTAGTCCACATTTTCTATTCTGTTCAAACAATGTCGTATTCAGTGCCATGGCTGTATCTGAAAATAAAAGGGGAATATTTTCATATTAAAGTTAATCACTATTCTTTTGAATTATTTTCCAATTAAATGACATGAGATTAATTATGATGGAAGGTAATTTTTAAACCACATCAATATTCTACTATATGTAAGCTGTTTGGAGTTTTAGAAATAAGAGATACTAAGAAGGCAATTACTATTTTCCTTTTCATTATATATCTCTTGTTTCAGGCAGACATAAATAAGGGCTCTGCAAAGTTTTGTAAAGAAGGGCCATCATTTATTGCTATTGTTGTCATATTGTCCCAAGTCAGCTCTGATGACCTACATCATGCACAAAGCTTAATCATTATGTGTCATTCCCAAATTTTCTATACCTCCGCCTAACAAAAGATCATACTACACCTTATTTTAATGTATGTACTTTAAGGGCTGGGGAACCAGCACTAATGACTTCTTTTCAATAACTTTAATGCTTGTAAAAGTTAGGTATCCTCAGACTGGAGACTTGGATCAAATGTTTGGACAATGGTGAGCTGTTGTGAGTAGCTGGTGTGTATCAGTTATGTAAGAATGTGTACTATGTTGTTTTATTGGAGGTGAAACTTGGCTGGCAGAATCAATAAAGAATTGTGTAAAAAAATGCCTTGCAGTATTTCTTCCAGTATAGGTCAACTTTGCTTTTCATCCTTTCAGAGGTTGATAAAATAATACACCAGTCAAGTACTTGGGTTGATGCACTTGACTAACCCCTTCTCACTAAAAATCACTGGCCTTGTAACAAAACTTGAAATCATCATCATCATCATTATTATTGTTAAGACAGCGAGTTGGCAGAATTGTTAGCACACTGGTGGCATTTCGTCTGTCTTTACGTTCTGAGTTCAAATTCTGCCAAGGTTGACTTTGTCTTTCATCCTTTTGGGTCAATAAAATAAGTACTAGTTGAGCTCTGGGGATCGATGTAATCGACTTAACCCCTACCCCGAAATTTAAGGCCTTGTACCTATAGTAGAATATAAATGACTAACCTCTTCCCCTTGAAAAAAATTGCTATATTTAGAGCACTTAGGCACACTTAGTGTTGCCCTGTATTATTTGTAATTTTGTCACAGGACATTTCATTATTAGCAATTCCTCACGTCTATATTTTTCCTCATCTGTGAAGTCAAGTGCTCTGTTATCATTTCAGTAATCCTTCTATCTAGTTTTAAATCTCTAAATAACAATACTAACACCATTTGATATATGAAATCTGCTCAAAGATTACAAATATTGATTCATAGGTGCAGGCATGGCTATGCAATAAAAAGCTTGCTTCCCAACCACCTGTTTCTGGGTTCAGGCTCACTGTATGACACCTTGGGCAAGGGTCTTCTACTATACCTTCAGACTGACCAAGTCCCTGTGAGTAGTTGGTCTTTGGAAGGGCATCCAGCTGCAAAAAAAAACCATGCCAAAACTGACCTCACCTGTGTTGTTGTCACATAAAAAGCACTCAGTCCACTCTACAGGGTGGTTGGTGTTCGGAAGGGCATCCAGCTATAAAAACTATGCCAAAACAGACTGTAGCCTGGTGTAGTCTTCCACCAGGCCAGCTCTTGTCAAACTGTCCAACTCATGCCAGAATGGAAGATGGACATTGATGGTGATGATGATGATGATGATGATGCATGTATGTGTCTTTGTGTTTGTTCCCACCACTGCTTGGCAACAGTTGTTGGTGTGTTTACATCCCCGTAACCTTGCAGTTCAGCAAAAGTAACCAATAGAATAAGTACTAAGCTTAACAAAAAAATGAAAATAAGTATTGGGGTGAATTCATTTGACTAAAAATTCTCCAAAGCACTGCCCCATCATGGCTGTAGTCTAGTGATTGAAACAAGTAAAAACAAAAAACAAAAAATCCTGCAAACAAATTACTGATTTTATAAAGAATTTTCTGAATCCACACTCTTGTTTATTCAGTTTTAGTAGTGACCCTAATAAGTCATCCTGTTTAACATCAGAGCCTTATTCTTGAGGGCCTTTAACTGAATTCACTCTTATGCAAGCATTCAGACAAAGTTTCCAGGTCCCTCTCTGCTCAGTGTCATTTTATGAAGACATTGACTTGTAGCTGTCCAGGCTGGGTTTCAGCTCTGCCAATCTCATGTGTCTGAGGCAGAGGACCTGTGTAGATAAAAGATAATATCCCACCTTCTCTGATGACTTCAACCAAGAAAAAAAAAAAAGACAACTGTATAATTTCAGATCTAAAGTTTTAGTTTCAAACTCATGCTTCTTACCTTCAGTTTGGTAATTAAGTGCTACCATTTGGATTCCAAATATCCAAAACTGCATTGGGTTAAAATTGGAAGAATCTATTCTTACTCCAGCCGGATACGTTCTCATCAGTTGTTTCTCTGTATGAGTGACATCATTAAGGAAATATAACAATTGTTCATTATTATCATCATTGTCAACACCACCATCAGCATCTTATTTATCATTCTCATCAATATTATTGTTATTATTGTCATAATATCAATCATTTCTAATCATGATGATGATCAACAACACAAGGATATTGGTCATACACATCATGAGAATGATGATTATCATTGCTGTAATTACAATCTTTATTGTTGTGTCATAATATTATCATAATAATCATTTTCTTTTGTTAACCCCTACCAACTCCTCTTCGTTCTCTCTGTTGAATCATATCCACTATCACCACCATCATCATCATCACAGTTATTCCTGTCATTTATTTAGCTAAACCTTCAGCAGTATTAATGATGATTACAAAAGATAAGTGTAAATTTCCTCATTATTACTACCTCCACTGCCTTTTCATCCATCCTGACATGTTAATGTAGGTTTGGATGAAGTCATAGTGATGTCCAGAGTCTCTGTTGTTAAGTATGTATCACTGAAATATTTATGCTGTGTCATGTTTATGATAAGTATATTTCACATAATTCACAACTGAACTCTCATTAATTGTCTAAATACCTATGTAGCTGCAGTAAAAGTTTGTGGATACCCTCTTGGACCTCTCACCTTTGATCCATCAGAACATCCAGGATGTGTCAGCTAGAGGGATAGAAGGTTGCACTAGTATCCAGTTGTTACTCATTGCAGTTGGACACTAGATGGTTGCTGCATCAGAGTGGAGCAATGTGAAATGAAATTTCTTGTACAAAAATACAATACACTGTTTGCTCCAGGTATTGAACTCTTGATTCCATGAGCCAAACACCCTAACCACTAAATTCTCTATGTTCACTAAAAATGTATCACTCTCTGCCTTTGACCCTTCTTTTCTCATACTGTCTTCTTTAACATCTTACTAAAGCATGGAGGTGAATTCTAATTGAACAAAGCTCTCTTCAGCACTATTTGATATATTTAAGATACCCTTAGTAAAGAGTTCCACAGAAAGAATGGGTTGATAGGGTGTCAGGCTATTGAATAAAATTGTCAAAAGTCAGTAATCTATGAAAGACAGCATTCACAGGCTCAATCTACATATCTGGGATGCCAGAAATTATTACTGTATGATTATTAAGTAAGGAATAACAAAAGGACCTTGCACTGTTGAGTTTGAGTTCTCTGAAACTGGGAAGGTAACAAGAACACAATCATTATAGATTGCTTCTTAGTCTCATGTCATACACTGAGAACTTCCATTTGAATACTTTAACCCTTTAGCATTTAAACCAACCATATTCAGCCCAAATTTTCTAATTTTCTAAACCTGTCCTCTCACACTTATCCCACGAAGTCAATCTAAACATAAGCAATTACTTCATTGAAATCATAAAACTACAAAGGTAATGCATGTGTAATTGAAAGCAATGTTAATAAACAAACATAACTTTTGACAGAGAAATCTGATTGCTAAAGGGTTAAGTTGCTGTTGTCAGTGATTTCATTGTTAACTTTTTGTTAATTCTTTCACTTGTCTGTACCAATTTAACTAGTACAGACACTGAATATTTGAGATATTCACACAGCCTATATAATTCTCTGTCATTTATATCTCTTATTGACATAAAAACTCGTTAGCAGATTTATAAAACTTCCCCAAAATTTCGTCAGTTACTCTACTTACACTTAATCCTCTTTTAAACCCTTTTGACAACTTCTCATCTAAATCTGCATCTGGTTCTATGACACAACTTCCTGTTTTAAAGTAATCTAAATCAAAATCTTCCATCAAAATTTCATGTTGATTTGTTCCAAGCAACAGATTAAATAATGAGTTATTTTCAAAATTCTTCGTATTTTAAAAAATTAATTGAAACAAAGTTTCAACAGAATATGATAACAAAAGGGTTAACATCCTGACTCCACAACAAGATTCTTATCTCCAACATGCTGACTCAAATAAATTTGATCTGCACCCCACTCAAGTCATTCACTAATGTACTGACTCTTTAACACACTGTTAATCTAATATTTAGTAAAGGTTGTAATACTTCATAAAATCAAAATCAAAAGGCAAATGTTGTACTAGCTTTAATAAACTGAAATTAAATTTTAGACTAAAATGAAATGTTAAAAGGACTGTAATTTGAGTTTGAAACAATTACATTTATGAAATTAAATTTGAAATTAAATTGCAATTTCAGGCACAATTTCACTTCAGAAAATCACTTCAGGTTCTTGAATTTGAAACTTGCATCCATCCATGGAATCCACCCACCTATCCACCAACCTTCATTACACATTTATTCCTGTGAGGTTTGTGTGTGGGGGCAGAGTTCTCAGATATGCCTTCAAGACAGTTCTTTCAGAAGTAAGACCAGACAAGGCCATGATTTTTTATTCAACCATCCTGAGGGGAATCTTCTTGCCATGATCTCATCATTGCAGAAATAATGTTCAGTTCTGATTTCTCTGTAACTTAAAAAAATGCTTTCGTTTATGCATTTCAATATATTTACATCCATCTCATCATATATACTTACAGTATCATACTACTGATTGAGTATGGGCACAGGTGTGACTTCATAGGTGCAGGCATGGCTGTATGGATAGAAACTTGATTCTCAACCACATGGTTCCAGATTTAGTCCCACTGTGTGGAACCTTGGGTTAGTGTCTTCTACTATAGTCTCAGGCTGACCAAAGCCTTGAGCCTTGTGAGTAGATATGGTAGAGGAAAACTGAAAGAAGCCTGTTGTGTATACATATATATATATATATATATATATTTATGTGTCTGCATTTGTTCCCCACCATCGCTTGGCAACTGATGTTGGTATGTTTACATCACAGTAGCTTAGTAGTTCGGTAAAAGAGACCAATAAAATAAGCACCAGGCTTACAAAGAATAAATCCTGAGGTTAATTTCTTCAACTAAAACCCTTTAAGGCAGTACTCCACCATGGCCGCAGTCAAATGACTGAAACATGTAAAAGAATAAAAGATTATGTAAATATATATATATGTTAAAAACCACAAGCCTTGTTAATTACAACTACCTGGTGTTTTGTGGCCAAAACATTTAAATATTTCAACCAGGAAACTCTGGGTAGCTGTAATTAACAAGACTTGTATCTTTTATTATAATATTATCTTTACTCTCTTAGCTGATTGAGTGCTATTCTACTTGTTGAAACCTTACTACATAATATATATTATATATATGTGTGTGTATATATATTTATATTTGTGTGTGTGTGTGTGTGTGTGTGTGTGTGTGTGTGTGTGTGTGTACTCTTTTATTCTTTTGTTCTTTTACACATTTCAGTCATCTTGCAGCACCATCTTTAGTTGAAGAAATCGACCCCAAGACTTATTCTTTGTAAGCCTAGTATTTATTCTATCAGCCTCTTTTGCTGAACTGCTAAGTTTTGGGGACATAAACACACCAACATCGGTTGTTAAGCGATGCTGGAGGGACACACACATAAATATATAAACATACATACATACATACATACATACATACATACATATATATATATATATATATATATATATATATATATATATATATATATGAGTTTTTACCTGTAATTTTGGATTTTGTCCCTAATATTATTATATATATCATCATCATCGTTTAACGTCCGCTTTCCATGCTAGCATGGGTTGGACGATTTGACTGAGGACTGGTGAAACCGGATGGCAACACCAGGCTCCAGTCTGATTTGGCAGAGTTTCTACAGCTGGATGCCCTTCCTAACGCCAACCACTCAGAGAGTGTAGTGGGTGCTTTTACGTGTCACCCGCACGAAAACGGCCACGCTCGAAATGGTGTCTTTTATGTGCCACCCGCACAAGCCAGTCCAGGGGCACTGGCAACGATCTCGCTCGAAAATCCTACAGGAGCCAGTCAGGCGGTACTGGCAACGGCCACGCTCAAAATGGTGCATCTCATGTGCCACCCGCACAAGAACCAGTCCAGGGGCACTGGCAACGATCTTACTTGGCTTGCCGGGTCTTCTCACGCACAGCACATTTCCAAAGGTCTCGGTCCGTAGTCATCGCCTCGGTGAGGCCCAATGTACGAAGGTCTTGCCTCACCACCTCAGCCCAGGTCTTCCTGGGCCTACCTCTTCCACGGGTTCCCTCAACTGTTAGGGTGTGGCACTTTTTCACGCAGCTATCCTCCTCCATTCTCACCACATGTCCATACCAGCGCAATCGTCTCTCTTGCATGCCACAACTGATGCTTCTAATGTTCAGCTTTTCTCTCAAGATACTTACACTATGACAGGCTTCTTTCAGTTTCTGTCTACCAAATCCACTCACAAGGCTTTGGTCAGCCCAAGACTATCGTAGAAAACACTTGCCCAAGGTACCATGCAGTGGGACTGAAACTGGAACCATGAGGTTGTGAAGTAAGCTTCTTAACACACAGTCACGCCTGCACCTATGCATATGTATGTCATCATCCTTACAATTTTTCTGCTAGGTCTCCTACCAACTGGTCTTGCCTGTAAAATTTTAAATTTCAAATTAAAAAATTAATTTGTACTACTTCACTTTTTGCATGACTTCTAAATTGTAATTATAGGAAATCTTTCAGGCCATTTATTCTCTTGTTTATGCAAGTGTCACATTTGATTTCTCCTCTTGCCATTCATGACGTTTTTGATTCACTTCTGAGAGCATTTTTATATTTTTACATCCTGGATTCTAATCTTTTTAAGGTTATCTCATTTCTCATATCCAATTCAAATACATAGCATATTGTACGCATAACTTTTAAATTATTTTGCCTCTTGAACAGAGACTGACTCAGATGCTATTTCCATCATTGCTAAAACTGAATCTCACACAGATACTTACAGAAGCATGTAAAAGAAAATTTCAAATTTTAAAATGTATTTGTATGTGCATGTTCTTCATTGTTTTTGTTATTGTTAAAAAGACAATAAAAAAGGTTGTTTGTATTTAAAGGATATGTAATCAATCCATTTGGACAGCGCCGACACAATGCTTTGGATTTGTTCTCATTCATTGATGACAGAAGGTAAGCAGGTGGCGTTTGATCTCCTCGACGTGACCTCATCATTGCAGGTGTAATGTTCAATTCCGATTTCTCTGTAACTTAAAAGAGAAATTGCTTTCTTTTATATATATATAAATATATTTATATCCATCTCAACATATATACTTACAGTATCACACTAGTGATTGATTACACTGTGTGACACAATTTTTGTCCTTGGATAGCAACTTTTATTTCCTCTTTGCTTACCCCTAGAAAGTATGGAAAATGGCTAATATTTCCTTCAAACTTTGCTTTTGTTACATTTATTCAAACCCCAAGAAATCCTTCTCAACACATGGCTATGATGCTCCCCCACTACTCCTGCTCATGATCAGAAATACACATATTGTCAGCCACTAAGAGACATTCTCAAGTGGTTATGGTCAAGCAGCTAACAAGCAAATCTGTGGTATGGTGCAAAATATTTGCTATAACGATATTTCTACTTCAGCAACTCAGTACTGAATATGTCTGAAATGAAATAGAAAATAGGTCGGCTTCAAAACATTGATGTTCAGGTCCCAGAAGCAAAGTTTGAAGGGAATAGTAGTCATTTCCTTTGATTTCTAGATAGAAGCAAATAGGAAAAAAACACTGACTAAAAACAAAAAAAAGTAAAATTTTGTTACACACTGCTATATAACATACATATATCTGTCACCATCATCATTTTAACTTCTACTTTCCTATGCTCGCATGGGTCAAACAGAATTCGTTGTTAAGGCAGGTTTTCTACAGCTGGATGGCTTTCTGTTGCCAACCGACATCTGTTTCCAAACAAGTTAGTATTTCTCCATAGCCAGACATAGTTTCACAGAAATTGGAAACAAATAGGAGAGTTTGTAGGATAGTGACACTTGTTTACAGCTATAGCATGATGTTAAGGCAAGGTGTGTGTGTGTGTGTGCGCACACACGCATGCACACACGCACACAAATAAACACACAGAGACACACATACACAAACACACAGAGAGAAAAGAAAGGAGATTCAGGGAATCAAACAAAGATGACTTTTAATATTCCATGGCCCCAAGTAATCTTTGTGTATTTCCTGTAATTTATGTGCATATTATCTAGCTTGTTAATTGGTGTCACTATTACATCAGTAATTGAAATGGTCATGACTAAATTAATAAATGTGATGTTGCCATCTTGATTCCTTTGATTATTATATATCTATAATGACAAACACGAAATTCTGTCTGTCTGGGGCCCCTTGTAGCTGAGTCTACATTTGCTCTACGTGGACATATTATACCTTTTTGGAATCAGAATGATCTTGGAATTGAAAATCTACCCTTCATTTGGATCTTGAACTACCAGCAGTGAGTTGTGATTTAAAAGCATTTAGGTTGCTATTTCTAATAGGTAAAGCTTTGACTGATTCACACCATCTTGGTTGGCATTAGATGACACCAGAGATTAAGGGGAGATAAATAACATTCACTTTGTTAATTTTACATAGAGATAATAACTTTGGAACAAATTGGCCAACAGTTGGAATTCAAATTGGGACTGGTACAATAAAATTATTGCATTGCAGAATTTATTCACCTCTGTCCTTGACAACTGGCCAAACATCACCTGGGCATATAGTCATTACAGACATATATAGCCATGCTTCTAAGTTCCCTTTAGTTTTAGATCCCAAATCCTGACTCCCTTCTTTTCTTAATATATAAAATCTGTATGCCACTTCAAATAATCCTTATATTGGGTTGGCAACTGAGTTTCCGCGGTTTTTTTAAATTTTGGAATTTATTGCGTTTTTAAATTTTGGAATCTATTTTTTTGGAGAATTCTATTTTTGAATAGTTTTGGAATCTATTTTGTTCTTTCTTCTAGTTAATTTTAGTTAATTTTTGTTTATTTTCAGATCATTAAAATGGAATGTCAAGTTAAGAAAAACGTGCATTTTCGATACCTCCTTCTTTTTGCTTTTAATCAAGGTTCTAAGGTCGCAAAAGCTGTTCGTGACATTTGTGCTGTGTATGGAGAGGGTGCCATAGCTGAAAGAACCACTTGGGATTAGTATGCCAAGTTCAAAAATGGAAATTTTGACCTCAAAGACGCACCTTGTTCTGGCTGTCCAGTTGAGTTCAATGAAGAGCGATTAAATCAACTTTTGCAGGAAAATTCTCATCAAATGACAAGGGAACTGGCAGAGAAAATGGAATGTTCCCACACTGCTATAGAGAAGCATCTTCACTCGATGGGAAAGGTTCAGAAGTGTGGAGCATGGGTTCCACATGCTTTAAGTGACAACAAAAATCAACAAGCCACAATCTCTGCTGGACTGCTTGCTCGTCACTGCTCAACTCATGGACACAAGCAACAGTTTCTTCACTATCATACAAGCTGTATCATACATTCATGCATGTCAGGCCATGGGGAAATATTGTCTTGCTTGGAAATATGTGGGGGTTGGTGACAGGAATGGCACCCAGATATAGAAGAATTACCTCAATAAATTCATCCATCCTTGCAAACATACAAAAGTGGATGTTAAAATAACAATGATGTATTCATTTATTTACTCTTTAGCATTTAAACTGGCCATATCTGGCCCAAACCTGTTTCATGTACAGACTGTTCATATTCAACCTCACACACCTACCATACAATGTCATACTAAAAATAAACAAGTACACCATCTAAATCTCAACACAATATGATAATGCATGCATTTCTATATTTAAGAGATGAGGAATTATGTACATTATTTACATTTGATGGATATTTGTCTTCATCTTGTCTGTTGTAAACAAACTTTTCAGCTGATATACCCTCCAGCTTTCATCAGGTGTCTTGGGGGAAATTTCGAACCTGGGTTCTCGTTCCTATGGTATTTTTCGATGTCGTCATCGTCGCCCCCTCCTCCTTCTCCTCCTCCTCCTCCTCCTCCTCCTCATCATTATTCAGGTCACTGCCTGGAATTGAACTCAGAATCTTGGGGTTAGTAGCCCGCGCTCTTAACCAGCACAGGCATATGGTATAGTGGTTAAGAGCATGGGCAACTAACCCCAAGATTCCAAGTTCGATTCCAAGCAGTGGCCTGAATAATAATAATAATAATAATAATAATAATAATAATAATAATAATAATAATAACATTGAAAAATACCTTAGGAATGAGAACCCAGGTTCAAAATTTCCCCAAAACACCTGATGAAGGCTGGAGGGTATATCAGCCGAAACGTTGTGTTAACAACAAACAAACAAGATGAGGACAAATATCTGTCAAATGTAAATAATGTAAATAATGTAAATAATGTATGATAATGCATGGTTAATTCAAAACAATGTGAATAAGTAAGTATTGCATTCGACAGGCTAAAGGGCAATTAAATGCTAAAGGGTAAAAGGCAATTAAAAGGGTTGACATCAAGGAGATTTGTGAAGTCTAGTCCAAGCAATTGCTACAGGAAAAAGCAGATGCATGGACAACGTTATAATAATAATAATAATAATCCTTTCTACTAAAGGCACAAGGTCTGAAATATGTGAGGAGTGGACAAGTTGATTACATTAACCTCAGTGTTTCACTGGCACTTAATTAATCGACCCCAAAAGGATGAAAGAACAAAGTCGACCTTGGCACAATTTGAACTCAAAATGTAAAGACAGACAAAATGCTGCTAAGCATTTTTCCCAGCATGCTAATGATTCTGCCAGTTCACCGCCTCAATAATATTATTATTACTATTATTATTATTACTATTATTATTATTAATAATAATAATAATAATAATAATAATAATAATAATAGAAATAACGATAACAACAATGACAACAATCATATAAAGGGGGATTAGAACCAATTCCTGATGTTATGTAAATGTAGGTGTGCATTTGCATGTGCTGTTTCTGTAGTTGAATGCCAAGTGAAATTATATTATTTCGATCCCAATTGTATTCCTATGTCATCATTAAGGAAGCTTTATTCCTTCTACAAGAGCTCTGAATATAAACTAATTAATTACATTCAAGATCATAGCTATAGGAAAAACTACCAATAATTCAATAATTACATCAACAGTGCATCATGAGGCATATCATTAATGAAATAAAAGGAGTGGGGATGCAAAATAACATAAGAATTAAAACTTAAGATTATTCAAGGGCAATTTCAGCAAATCTTATCCCATTGTAGAAATAGTATATCTGATTGTTCTCAGGTTGTGTGTACATCAAACCCAGGAAGAAAATGAAACCACAATTGATAAAGTAAATGCTTTAGATTTGACTTATTGATAAGAGAGTTAATGAAGAATGGCAGAGATAAACAGAAGATGTACCTAAGGCTTGTTGGCAGTAGAATTTCAGTGAAGGGTTGTTGCTACTGCCACTCAGTTCAAGATCAATAATGATCAAGCAGACTTATATTCAAAAGAGCTCCAGCCATGACCACCTCATCTTGTGAAGACAACATTATCTAATGTGTTCATTCTATATTTTTAGATTGTAGGAAATTTGGCTCCTATTTCTAGCATGTTGACCAATCTCATAAAGTCTCCTTCCTTATAAGCGGTAGTGATAGCTATAGTGGTTTAACCCCAGGTAAGCCTATATTGAGCAAAGCTGCGATCCAATCAATGAGATAGCAATTGTGACTATCCTGTATTTTTTGGGCCATAGCATATCTAGGACTACATTATCCAATGTACTTCATTTTCCAAAACAGCAGGATATGATTAGGGAAATTTGTCAAGCAGAAGTTTTCTCTTATACTTCAGTAATGTTGCTGCTGTTGTTTAATTCCAGATCAGTTCTCATGAAGTGGACCCATGCTCTGGATTTGACTATTGCATCCTCCTTTTTAAGATATAATGTATTCTTGGACAATTTATCCAATGAAATATTTTATTTATTAAGATGACAGCAATTCTCATTTCGAAGGAGATTTTGCAGCTGTTTCTAACATGTCAAGTAGCCATACGCAGGTTTCCTAGTTGGTTTGTTGTTGTTGTTGTTGTTGTTGGTAGTGGTGGTGGTGCAGTTAAAATGAGACCTAAAATCTCATAAGTTGTTGGTCTACCACTAAGCATGCCACCTTCATACAACATAGCTTAGGGAAGCCAACAAACTAAAGTCCATTCTTCTATAAGCTATGGAATGCTTACAAACTTTACATTAATCACTGTTACTGTTCTTTCAATTCCTTCATACCTATATACAAATAGCTAGAAAGAACTTGCCAGAAGAGTTAAGTATCATTTATGTAAACACAGCACCATGGTTGTGATTCCATTAGCATTTCAGTTCAAAGTTCATCATATCAGTTGCAGTTCTCAGCATATTTCATAAAAAATTTTACTAGAACCAAATCTCTATTTACAAACGGTATGTCTTAAAAATGAAGATGCCTTGTTTTAAGTTCTAAACCATAGGACAGTAAGCTTCTAAATAAAAAGGGATGGAGATGGATTGGAATAAATAGTTAATTCAGTTTTCAATCTGTTGTGATTCTGCAATCTTTAAAAGTTGATGTGTCATGTGATGAATGAATAGTCTTCTTTATTTAAGTTAGATATTATGTTGTAGTATTATTTGCTGATTAGAGTGTTTATTAGAAATTACTATAAGAGGTTCATATACAACAAAAGCTTTATTCAATGAATGATACAGCTCAGCATCAAGCTTAGGTAAGGGAGAGCACTCACCCATCATATGATACATCAAGACTTAAAAGAGCTTATAATTTGTGTGTATCTTTTGGATTATAATGTCCATGTTTCCAAGGTGTATGTTGTGATAAAGAGAGTAAGGGCATTGTACAGTAGAACTTCCAGTCATTGGCTGATAATCCACTTTTCCAGATCATGTTTATTTGTATTTCAAATGCTGTAGATGCCAGTGTGACCGATCTTTTCACATTTTCTGAACCAAGTAAAAAAATTCTGTGACATGTTCTACATCACAATTATCCAATGTGATCATTTCTTTGCTACATGACACGATCTTGTACTAAAGCATTTTTTTTTTTCATTCTTTATATTTTTTATGCTTCAAGTAACTGTTTAATGGATATTTTCAATTTGTCAAAGCCAATGCTCCCTTTAAGCTGTGCACTTGCACATGTACACAAATTTTACAACTAACACACAAAGGAAAAAAAAAATGTGTACATGCAAGGTTTCCAAGATGAAATTAAATTTTTTTAATTGAAGAAATTAATCATCTAATTTCATGATAAATTAAAAAATTGTGTGCATTTGTTTAGATGGTCAATGTGACATTTGAGTGATGGTTTGAGTGCATGGATGCACATATACTTTGCAATAAAAGACAATGAACACAAAGCGAATCTCTGTACACACCAACAACAAAGATTTAGAGTGAACATTGGTCAACAACCATGAACATTAGGGTTGTGTCATCAGTTTACCTCGTGTCTATTGAGTTAATTAGTTAGGCCCTCTGTCAAGTGCCAGGCCCCAAAATATCCATCACACCAACTGCAGTGAAGTTAAAAATGTTAATGTATTTTTGACTGGCTAATATGGGTCTTCCATAATGCAATTGTTAAACACACACACACACACACACACACACGCATGTTAGGAAGGGCATCCAGCTGTTAAAACTGTAGCAAAACAGACCCAGAAGTATGGTGCAGGCTTCTGCCTGACTAGCTCCTGTCAAACTGTCCAACCCATGCCAGCATGGAAAGAGGGCGTAAAATGATGATTATGAGGATATGATGAGGATGATGATGATATATATATATATGTACATATATATACATAGATATATATATATATACATACACACAGACACACACACACACACGTGTGTGTATATATATATATATATATATAGATATATATATGTATGTATATATATGTATATATATTGTATATAAGTATAGGGTAATTAGTTACCTGTGCTCATGCTTGCTGAAGAACCAGGAGATCCACTGTGACTGGAAGATAGAATGCCTTTTTTTGATGATATTTTTTTTTGTTTTACGGACGTACTTGGACTCACTGATAAACCTGAAAAATATTCAGGAAAGCATTGTAAAGAATTTATGAATAAATTTTATAAATCAATTATAATAAAGAAAAAGAAAAAAACAAAACATTTGCTGCTTAAAATGTCATTAATGTATATGATGAATTTTTTGTATTTCCTAGTTGTTTGACCTGTTCGATTGTGGACTAAAGTCTCATTTAAGTTCCTTACTGTCTTTAACATGGATGTCGTATGTTTGTAGATCAAGATAGCACACCTCTGACTCCACTTTGAATAACAAAAATCAAGACA
Organism: Octopus bimaculoides; assembly: GCF_046866305.1. Taxonomy (NCBI): domain Eukaryota; kingdom Metazoa; phylum Mollusca; class Cephalopoda; order Octopoda; family Octopodidae; genus Octopus; species Octopus bimaculoides. The sequence goes on from NC_142929.1 coordinate 90,863,267, forward strand.
TTGACCCTTATCATATTATAAGAGCTTTGTGAAGGACATAGATAATTTCATGTAGGACTCAATATATGTAGTATCAGATTTAAAGAAGCTGCTGATCTTGCTCCAGATTGTGACCAGTAATGAAAGTAGTATGACCAGTTTTGAGTATGGATTTTTCCCCTCACCACTACCTTTATTATTGAAATGGAACAGGGTAGCAAAGAAGATCACACATTCCTTAAATTTAAGATAACTTACTTGTAGTTAAATTAATATATGGCCAGAAGTTGATGTCAGAGGAATATTTCAATTTATGAGTTGCATTTCTGTTTCTTGGGTCTGCTCAAGCAGAGCTAACTGGGTTTATTAACAACAATTTTTCTGGGTTTATTAACCTAGATAAATTTGTTGTTACTAAACCCAGTTATGTATTTATAAGCAGTATGTATTTATAAGCAATATGTGTTTATAAGTAAAGGCAGGTCTGTTTGATTATAAACTTTGCTTCCCAATCACATGATTTCAGGTTCATTCCCACTTTGTCAAGTGTTTTCTGCTACAGCCCTAGGTCAACCAAAGCCTTATTAGTGAATTTGGTAGACAGAAATTGAAAGAGGTCCTTTGTGTATATCATCATTGCTTTCATCATTTTAATGTCCATTTTACCCATGGAATATGTTGAGGTGGATTTTCTGTGGCTAACCCTAACCTGTTTCTAAGCAGAGTAATATTTCTCCATGACCAAACATATTTTCAAATAAAGGATACTGCTTGCAAGACAGTGACATATGCTAACAGCTACAATATGACGTCAAGGCAGTGTGATGGTAACATGCACACGTACACACATGCACATGCGCACGCTCATACATGTACACTCAGGCCTTCTTTTAGTTTCCATCTACTAATCCACTTGAGACTTCAGTCAACCCAGAACTATACTAACTTAAGACACTTGCCCAACATGCTACCCAATGGGACTGAACCTGAAACCATATGGTTGGGAAGTGTAACTTCTTACTACACAGCTACGTTTCTTATGTCAACAACATACAATCCTCACTGGCAAGAATAAAGTTTCTAAAATGGATCGAAAAATTTGAAATATTGCTTTGACAAGTACTTGTTTGTTTTTATAGTTGTTTAGCCCTGAGTCAGCTACGTCTGAATGAACCTTGGATCAAAGGCATTCAAGCTATCATCATTCCGGGTTTCATTTAAGATGTGGTACAATGCATACAGAGTTTATTTATCCAGGTTACATATGTCTCTTCTTTTGAAGGTGGTATAGATAGATTTAATGTTTTAACATTCAGATTACTTTGTCGAAAGTAATCCTTATTTATTCACATTTAAGAAAATTAATCTGGTATTATCTTGTAGCTTCAAGATTCTGAAGATATAATTGTTAACTTTTAGAATGACATTGCAGGGTGGGTGTGAGATGCTGGTTCTGGCCAGTTTGAACATAAAACGGGTAGAATATTTGGGCTGGATATAACCAATTTAAACACCAAAGAGTTAAGTGAGATTTGGCTGGTATTTCTAGCAGTTTGAGCAGCCACGTAGCACTCTCTTCTGATTCAAATGAAAAATAAAGTTGCTTCTAACAGCATTTGAATTCAGGGGTTTTGAATATTGGCTCTAATTAAATATCCTAAGGCAATTTATCTGCCATTCTATAAATGATGACAATTTGTCATCCTCAGCATCATTATTAGCATTTTTAGGCATCTTTCCATGCTGGCAGGTGTAGAACAGTTTGTTATGGTTTCCTTCTCAAAGACTTGTTTCACTTTTGGCTTGGTTTCTCCAGATGGATGCTTTTCACCAACTACTTATCACCAATTTATAGGGTAATGAACGCCTACAAAAATTGACATTAGATAATATAGATTGTAAAATAAAAAGGCAGGATGGTCATAGTTGAAATGTCTTAGATCTTAGGTTTGCTTGTTCTGGGCTGAGCTGGCACAAGAAGAACAAGAATACCTTCCAATCTGATTTCTGCAGATTTCGATCATCACAAACTTATATGCTCATTTCCCCAACACCTACTTGGATTGCAGTACTGAATTCCCACTTAGTGATTCTTCTTATTCAGAGTTATCTTCCATATTTACAGAAAAGATTAAAATAATTTTGATACAGGCTACAACACCAGAAATTTGTAAGAGAGGTTAGTCGTTTAAATCATCCCCAGTACTTCACTGCTTCTTTGTTTATTTGACACTAGAGAAATGAAAAGCAAAGTTGATCTCAGCAAGATTTGAACATAAAAATGCTGAATAAATACTGCAAGTGCAAGGCATCATGTCTGATGCTTTAATGATTTTGTCAGAATAATATCAGACATGGAGCTAATATTGTCTTTTCCTCACCACATCAGTACTTTTAATTAGATTTTTGAAACTGCATTAAATATGTTCACCCCTAATTAACTATTGATTGCAATAACTATTCTAATTAACTCTAATAATTACAGTTTAGTGTCATTGAGCTGAGTTAACTTTCAACATAAACAATCCATCATGTTATGTTTGATTGAATGTTTAGATGACAAAACAATAGTTTGGTCATTGAAATATCAGAGCAGAGACATGGCATACAGGAAACAAGATGAAAGGGGCTGACTACAAGAATGATTATGGTATGGCTAAAGAGAGGAGTCTCATGTTTCAGTGAAGAAAGGCCAAACAGGAAATCTAGCAGCAATATTAAGAGCAAAGAGATGAAAGATGAGATGAGAGAAAGAGAGAGCAATAAAAGTGGTATTGAGAGAAAAAACATGAGGCCGTTATATAGGCAGAAATGCAAAATGAAGAGGGAGAGAGAGATAGTGAAAGATAGAGAGAGCTAGTGATAAAGGCACTGAGAACAAAAAGATGAAACAACTGTATGTATGCATATATATATATATATATATATACAGAGAGAGAGAGAGAGAGTGAAGAAATACTAGAAAAAAAAAATGAAGAAATAATGAGAGAAAATAAAAAAGATGAGTGAGGAACGGAAAAGAAACTGAATGTAAAGGGAAAAATTTAAGGAATAAATAGAGATGTTAATAGGTGAGAGTGTGAGTGAGGGAAAAAGAAAAGCAAAAATAGGAAGAAGAGAGAAAAATTGAAGGAGAAGAGAAAGATTGAAGGAAAGTGAGAGAAAGAGTAAAAAATAACAGGAGAAAAAATATTAAAGTTTAATGAAGCAATTGACAGATAGAGATCAGTTCAAAAAGACAAATAGATAATCACATACGCATACACGCAACACATATACTTGCATATTAAATTACACATACACACATATATTAAGAGACATGCACACATATGCATACTCTTACACACATACACAAAGACAAATCTAATTATCTATTGATTAGGGCAAACAGATGAAAGAAAGGAAAACAAAAGAAATAATAGGGAGTGGTGGTGGTGGTGGTGGTGATGGGCTCACATTAAACACTTCTGTAGGGAAAGATTGTATTCACTAATACATGTCATACTGACAACCAACAATGTAGAGACAGGAACAGACATAGTTCTGTCTGTTAGTCCATCCATCTTTCTAACCAGCTGGCCTTCACTCTTGCTTTTCAGTCTAGCCATGCATTTGTCTTTCTGTCTACCTCCCTCCCTCCCTCCCTACCTACCAACCTACCAACCAACCTACCTACCCTCACAGTCTATTAGAAAATTCACTGAGATTGGAGAATAGCTGATAATACATCGTTATCAATACACATTATCAAAGCACGTTCACTATCATCACCATGATGATCATGAAGCTCATCATGGTGATTGCAATCTTCATTGTCGTCATGATCAACCATCATCATTACCTTAGTATATTCCAGTTAGATACACGATATAAATCCCACTTTTAGAATAGGTACACCGGATCTCTACATGTCATAAAGAGGTAACTAAAATGAGTAGGCGAGAGGAAGGACATCTAGTTGTTTGGTTTCAAAAAGTCCTGCTCAATCCATGACACCATGAAAATATGGATGTAAAAACGATGATGATGATGATGAGAGGAGAAGGTTGATGCTGGTGATGATGAAATTCATCATTCTCATCATCATCATCATCATCATATCTTCATAGTCAATGTCATTATGACTGTTGTTATTATCATCTTTGTTTTTTATGGTGGTAAGAGCTGGCAGAATCATTAGCACACTGGGAAAATTGCTCAGCAGCATTTCATATGTCTTTACATCCTGAGTTCAAATTCCGTCGAGGTCGACTTTGCCTTTCATCGTTCTGGGATCGCTAAAATAAATACCAGTTGAGCACTGGGGTTGATGTGATTGACTTACACCCTCCCCTGAAATTGCTGGCCTTGTCCAAAGTTTGAGACCTTTATCATTATCCTTGTCATAAACTGCCATCAACTGAAATGAAACCCAGCATACTGATCATCACCCCCCCCCCATCACCACTCCCCCCCCCCCACGTCCATTCAACCATCTTTTGAACACATCATCCTTTCAGTTGCAATGTGACACTTGCAACACAGAATTTGCAACACATGCTATGTGACAGTGACAGTTGCACATTGACAACTTCATTGTAGAATGCCTGGTTGATTGCTGCAATAAGATATATGCAATACATTGCATTCATCAATTGCAAGTAATATGTACAATGTGTTGCAAGCTGAATTTGCAACAATTTCAAATTATCAACAAGAGTACTCTGAGAGTGCAAACCTCTGCCAAGGCAATGTCAACATCCTCTCAGCAATTAGGCAGATATGATTTTTAAAATGAGAATATCTGAAATAAACTCAACTGCTCTCACAAACGAGAATACTAAAAATGAACCTGACCACTCTCAAAACTTCAGTTACAAAACAGGAAAAATAATCCAGAATCCTTGGGACCAGATTAATCTCAAAATCTAATTCTTGGATTCTTGATGTTATCCTCAAGCAGCCTCAATGTGACACAGTATATAACAAAGCTATCTTTATGAATTACGGGAACAATCCAACAATCCAAGATGCTTCCACAATTTCCATCTTCTCAGTTTCACATGGCTCGCATAAATCCTGGAACTGTGGTAAAATGAAATTGGCCGTGGTGAAGACACATGACCTGGTTGTTAGGGTGTGACACTCACAATCCCTAGATTATGATTTTGATTCATGGACCAATTGGTGTGGTGCATTGTTGAGCAAAGCATGTCATTTCATGTTGCTCCAGTCCACTCAGCTGTATATGAGTTTCAGTAATAGCTGAGAAGTTAACATTGCAAAGGACCTGTATCCCATTCAGGAGGATTGTTGTCATCTCAGTCACTTTATGCCATGGAAACTGGGTTAATCTGTGGCCTTATGAGCCCAAGGTTTTTTCAAAGCACATCTTAGCTAAGCTAAGTCTAAAGTACTACATAGTTGAAGTAGATAAAGTTGCCCTAGGTGTCATACAGTGGAATCAAGCTTACTGCCTGAGTAAATGACTGAAATGTCAAACCTTTAATAATAGGTCTTCTCAGACATGGATGACCTGGTGTTAGACAATGTCAACAACAATCTCAATTTTAAGAATCAAATATTTACACCACTCTCAGTGCATCAATAAGGAAATATAAAGACTTACTTCTAAATTTAACTGCTTGTGTGTAGACGACTAAATCAGAGAGTTCTTTGGCGATTTGACTGTCCTTTTTCTGTTTTGACTTCAATATGACTTTTGCTTCAGGCATATCGTCCTCAATTGGCCAATCAAGGTCAGGTTGTGTTTTAGGACGGTTCTTCTCTCCAAATGACGAACTTCGAGGTCTGAAATATAAAAGTGTGCAATAACATACACACATACATATTATATTTATGTGTTTTTTTTATGTGAAGTTATATATGACAACAGTTTAGCATTAAATTTGAGTATCACTCAATACTTTTTATTGGAGTATATATATGGTTATTTTTTCAAGCAAAAGGTTGACAGTGACCTCAAAGTTTTGGCTTTCTTGTTTGATGACAGTTTGTAAGCTAAAACATTAATGTAATACTTAACCATTTTCTTGAAAAAATTAATATACATGTTTGTAGTACTTTTGTCATTAAATGTTTGTTATTGCTAACCTTATAATTTAACAACCCTAATATTGGTTTCAAATTTTGGCACAAGGCCAGCAAGTTTGGGAGAGGGAGTAAGTCAATTACATTGAACCTCAATGCTTATCTGGTATTTATTTTATTGATGCCGAATCGATGAAAGGCATAGTCAACCGTGGTAGAACTTGAACCCAGAATGTAAAGATGGACAAAATGTCACTAAGCATCTTACCTGGTACTCTTTACTCTTTTGTTTCAGTCATTTGACTGTGGCCATGCTGGAGCACGGCCTTTAGTTGAGCAAATCGACCCCAGGACTTATTCTTTGGAAGCCTAGTACTTATTCTATCAGTCTCTTTTGCCGAACCGCTAAGTTACAGGGATGTAAACACACCAGCATCGGTTGTCAAGCGATGTTGGGGAGGACAAACACAGACACACAAACATATAGACACACATACATATATACGTATATATACATATATACGACGGGCTTCTTTCAGTTTCCGTCTACTAAATCCACTCACAAGGCTTTGGTCGGCCCGAGGCTATAGTAGAAGACATTTGCCCAAGGTGCCACGCAGTGGGAATGAACCTGGAACCATGTGGTTGGTAAGCAAGCTATTTACCACACAGCCACTCCTGCGCCTATGATTCTGCCAGCTGACCACCTTAAACAACCCTAATATTAACATAGCTTCTTTCATTCATATCTTTAACACACTTGTTTCTTTTTACACTCTCTGTACTAAGCTATCAGGAGAGCAGGTCTCTCCATCTCACTACATCATGTTCCCAGTGTAACTAGGAATATCACTGAACCTATCTGACCCTTTCATCTGCACTACTCCACTTTCTGCAACCTCTTCCCAAGGATATCTGCTATTACCTTTCCTATACGCTCTCCTCTTGAACTTCCAGGTATTGACACCCATCATCCCGTCATCCACTCCTACCATTTATCCATTTCAATTGCTATCCATCACTCTCCCACCAATTCTATCACCCTGTTCAATATTACTGTTTCTATCATCACGTCCTGCTCCTTCTTCCATCCATTCTAGTTATTTTCCTGTCTGTGATGACAGGAGTGAATTAACAATTTAATGGATTAACAAGTTTATCATGTACTAGGGATTCTCAAACCTTTGTGGCAATCCCACTATTGTTGGTAACACAAAACATGCACTCAGAACATTTAATAAAGTAGTTGGCAAGTGAACAGCGATATGACATCAAGAGGACCCTTTAAGTTGTTCTCAACAGACTAAAGGATCTACTTCTCTGGTGTTGGTGCTATGATAAAATGCACCCAATATGCTCTGTAAAGAAAATCCTTTGAGTTGCGGGCATGACAAAATTTCTAGTGCTACAGCCACAATGAAATGCACTCAGTACACTTTGTAAAGTGCTTGATGTTAAGAAGGACATCATGATGTAGAAACCAAACTAAAAACAAACATATGAGGAAGATGTGGTCCTCCTGACTTGTCTAGGTGATCAGTATATCTGAATAAGAGCTGACTCAAACTGTAAGTGGCCTTTTTCACTCATACCAACAAGGAAAGTAGACTGATCTAGGGATCAACCACAATAGCAACAACAGTTCATAAACATGCAAGATAACAACACTGAGCACCAAAAATTCACTCAAGGTGCTGCGATAAAAATCATCTCATCACCTACTATGTGGTTGTGTGGTAAGAAGCTTGCTTTTCAACCACATGGTTCCAGGTTCAGTCCCATTGTGTTGCACGTTGGGTAAGTGTTTTCTACTATAGCCTTGAACCAACCAAAGCCTTGTGAGTAGATTTGGTAGACGGGAAAGCAGCTTGGTGTGTCTGTGTGTTTGTGTTTGTCCCCCACCACCACCACCACTTGATGGGCAGTCCCCCGAAATTGCTGGCCTGGTGCCAAAATCTGAAATTTGAAACCAATATTTGCTCTGGTTCTTTACAGTCTGAGTTAACATCTCATCAAGCTCAACTGTACCTTTCTACCTCTGGGGATGATAAAATAAAGTACTAGTTGAGTACCATGATGAATTGGCTGTCTCTTCGCTGCCAAACTTCTGGCATTGTATCATCATTATCATCATTTAATGTCCGTTTTCCATACTGATCTGGCAATGTTTCTACAGCTGGATGCTCTTCCTAATGCTAACCACTTCAAGAGTGTAGTGGGTAATTCTTATGTTCCAACCATGGGGGCCAGTCAGGTAGCACTGGCATTAGCCACATTTGGATGGTGCTTTTTTACATGCTACCGGCACAGGAGCCAGTCAGGGTGGGAAGGTGGTTGGTATTGACCATGTTTGGATGGTGCATTTTACATATAAGAAATTCTTGCTAGAAAATATTATACAATGAAATCTGTATCTGTGAGCTTGGTTAAGTTCATATATATGCTTTGAAAAAATTAGGTTTATTTGTTTGACAGCCAGTTTTCTAGCTGTTCATATAGGTTGAAAAATATTTATTTGAGCAGTATTTTGGAGCCTAATACTCTTCCTCTCACCCGTTTCCTTTTATAATTAAGAGAGTGTAGAAGTAATGTTTTCTGGGAATGTAAACATAATGGTACTGTTCTTTTGGTCATTCAGTCTTTTGTGAGAACTGGAAATGACAACTTTCATGTACATGCACACATACACATACATATGCACAGCAGGCTTCCACACAGTTTGTCTACTAATTTCACTCACAAGCAAGCTTCCCTCAAATATTTTGCAATGGGTGTGCATAAAAATTTGCTTTTGTGCAATTTTTGCCTTTCTTTGCAAAGTTTGTACACATGCAGAAGCAACTGCGTGGTAAAAAGCTTGCTTCCCAACCACATTGTTCTGGGTTCAGTACCACTGCATAATATCTTGAGCAAATGTCTTCTACTATTGCCTTGGGCAAACCAAAGTTTTGTGAGTGGATTTAGTAGATGGAAACCAAAAATCCATCATGTGTGTGTGTGTGTGTGTGTGTCTCCACCACTGCCTGACAATCAGTGTTGGTGTGTTTACTTTCCTGTAACTTAACAGTTTGGCAAAAATGACTGATTGAATAAGTACCAAGCTTAAAAAATTGCTGAGGTTGATTCATCTGATTACAAATTCCTCAAGTCAGTGCCCCAGCATGGCTGCAATATAATGACTAAAACAAGTATAAAAATAAAAAATGTATCCATGCAAATAGCTGTTTATGTTTGATTTCATCTTGTAAAACTTGTATACATTCATTTTTTTATTTTTATCTTGTCTCACTCAAGTTGTAAACTGTGCACATGCTCAGAAGCACACAGTTTAGAGGGGACTTGATTCACAATGTACAAAGTTGCCCTGAGGTAATAGTAGAAGACAATGCCCAAAGTGCCATCCATGCAGTGTAACAGAACCTAAAAACATCAGGTTATGAAGTAAACTTCTTAACCACTTAGCTATGTCTATACCAAGACATGCCAGCTACTAGCCATGTCTGTGCCTGATAACTATTATTTCTGATAGAAACAGATGAACTTTTCCCAACTCAGAAACTACTGTAATGAAAAATGCTTTTGATGTAGTACTACCACCAGTTCCCTTTGGACTGGACTTGTCAGTAGAAAATATTTCTCAATAAATATTATTTGCTAATGTAGCTAAACAGTAAGGCAGCAAGCTGGCAGAATTGTTAGCATGTCTGACAAAATACTTAGTGGCATTTCATCTGTCTTTATGTTCTGGGTTCAAATTTCACTGATGTTGACTCTACCGTTCATCCTTTCGAGGTTGATAAAATAAGTACCAGTTGAGCACAGTGTCAATGTAATTGACTAACTCCCTCTCCCACAATTTCTGGCCTTGTGCCAAAATTTGAAACCAGTATATCTAAACAGTAAATATTTTGCAATGTAATGTTTTTTATTGTGAAACAGATTCTTTTAAAATCTTTTAGATAGAAGAGGAATCAGAGTTTGAACTCAAAAAGCAAAGAACTGGAACAAATACTGCATGGCCTCTGGTCTGATGTTCTAGCATTTCTGTCCGTCCATCACCCAGGATTAGTACATTTTTATTGATTCTAAAATGATGAAAGGCAAGGTTGACCTTGAGGGGATATGAACTTGGAGTGCAGTCAAAACAGGTACTGTATAGCATTTTCTATCTGGTGTTCTAACATCTTTTCCAATTCAAGGCATAGATGACCTCATAGAGAACTCAGAGTGCAGAGAGCTAGAACAAATGTCATAACACATTCATTTTATCTAAAACTTTAATGATTTTGTCGCTTCACTACCTAAATTTATATCTCAGTAAAAATAAATAATGTAGAAACAAAATCATCATCTATGGAGATGGGTAATACAATGCTTATATTCACATCATGTTACTCTATGATTTCATACTTACATTCCTTGTCTGGAAATATCTCCAAAAGAATCAGCTCTTAACCGAGTATGTTTTGATTTTTCATCTTGTTCTGGTGTTTGACTTCCTTGGCTGTCAACTGAACGTCGCATATCTTTCTCTGAAATAGTAAACATCCACAACATATTATATTAAACATTCCCTGAGCTGAATTTATTTTATATATATTTAAAGTACCAGTACTGTGAAGGTGCATGGCTCAGTGGTTAGAGCATCGAGCTTACGATCATGAGGTTGTGAGTTTGAATCCTGGACCAAGCTGCATGTTGTGTTCTTGAGCAAGGCACTTTATTTCACGTTGCTCTAATTCACTCAGCTGTAGAAATGAGTTGTGACGTCACTGGTGCCAAGGTGTATCAGCCTTTGCCTTTCCCTAGGATAACATCAGTGGTGTGGAGAGGGGAGGCTGGTATGCATGGGCGACCGCTAGTCTTCCATAAACAACCTTGCTTGGACTTGTGCCTGGGAGGGTAACTTTCTAGGTGCAATCCCATGGTCAGTCATGACCAAAAGGGGTCTCAGCAACTGATATATATATATATATCACATATATGTGTCTGTGTTTGTCCTCCACCACTGCCTGACAATTGGTGTTGGTGTGTTTACTCCCCCATAACTTATTCTCTCTCTCACTGGGTAACCATGTACTTCCTCTATAGCAAGATACCTATTTCTGCTTCCCTATTTCTCTGTCACACACTAACCTTTCATCATCTGATACTGGATCACCCCCTCCAATGCCACCTCCATTATAGCAAGACACCTGTTTCTGCCACTCTGTTTCTTTGTCATCCTCTGCCCTTTCATTCTCTGTCATGAGTTCCCCTCCTCAGATACCCCTGCCCCTCTCATTATTCCTTGTCTTGCGAGTTACGTAGTGACCATGTAAAGTGGTTGGCATTTGGAAGGGCATCCAGCTGTAAAAATTGTGCCAAGACTAACCTCACTTGTGCTAGTGCCATATAAAAAGCTCTGAGTCCACTCTGAAGAGTGGTTGGTGTTAGGAAGGGTACCCAGCTGTAATAACTCTGCCAAAAGAGACACAATAGCGTAGGGTAGTTTTTCTACCTGGATCGCTCCTGTGAATTGTCCTACCCATGCATAGAAGATGGACATTAAACGATGATGATGATATATATGGATACATACATGCATACATACATATAAATAATTGTCCTACCTCCCCTGTAAAGGTAACAACTCTCCCCTTTCATGATACCCTTAAAACCAGGAACTTTTCAACACCCCCAGTAGAAGATTGGATGTTTTCATCCCAATTTTCTTTGTATTGGATTTAATCTAAAAAATATATATATATATATATATATATATATATATATATATACAGTGTGTGTGTGTGTGTGTGTGTGAGTACTGTCTAATACTGGATTTGATTCCTCTTCATCTTTGAACCAAAACAATGTAATAAATATTAAAGATTATTTTCAATAAATTTAGTAGACATGTGCCAATCAGATATAATTAGCAGAGGTTTCAAATAGATTTATATCAAGATAATTTCATTGGCACTGGAATTCACTAGATCTATGTATTTCTAATATGATTGATAGTAAAATTTAATAAGTTTATATACATTCACAGTGCATGCAAATTTTGTCCTGGAGCTGCCAAAAATGATTAAGTTGACTCCAAAACATTAGATGTGTAAAATGAAAGTGTATTGAATAAGTAAAGGAGCACCAAAAGCATTGGCTAGTGTTTGTATGGCAAACAAAATTTGTTTGTGTAGATGTGTTCTGACAAAAGATGATGGTGGCATCAATAAATGTTAATGCTATACTATAATACAAGGATATTAGGTATATGATTATGAGGATATTATGCATAATGAAAAGAGGCTATAAGTTTTAAAGGAGCAGTAATGAGGGTTGAGGAAGATTAGAATAACTGGGGTAAGTGATGGTTTGATCAAATGAAGATATTGGAACTCACAGATGAAATGATACAGAATAGATAGATATTTGGAAAAGTGTTGAAGAAACTGAAACTCATCCAATGTTTGCCAACAAGATGAAAATTACATTAAAAAGATAAAGATGATAATGTTGATGATGTATGTAGTCATAGTGTTCTTGTTATGAACAGTTCAGTGTCCTAACAGTACTCTGTCATGAAGACTTGATTCTTCAATTAAACATTGATAATTGCTTTACAATGATATATCGTAATAAATCAAAAGAACACTTCAAAGCTGATATTAGCAGTAGTAATTCATCCTGGGAATTGTGATTCAGTTCTAATTATGTTTTTCTGATTTTCAAGTAATTTCTCTTGTATTCAGTGGATGGGTGAGCTAAATTGTGTCTTATGTCAATGGATTTACTTTGGGCATTGAAATGCTTTCACATTTCACACCAAGATCTTGATGTTGCCATTATTGACAGTTGATATAATAGGAATGTTATCAGTGAAAATACATTTCAAAATATTAGACAAACTGTGTTGCTTTGTTTATTAGATATTGTCAGCTATCTTCAAAAGTAATACAATATAGGATAAGTAAAAAAAAAATTCATTTTAATACATATATTTTTTTAATGTTTTATATTGTGTGAATTTTTCCTCTCCCCCAGGAACAGTTCAATATTTATGACGTATGGTGGCTGTGATGTAAAGGTTTTGGATTCCTGAATGTATTGTTAATACATTCAATTTTTCTATAACCAGTATGTTGTGACCCTAGGGAAGACACATAATAAGTCTATTTACCTCACACTAGCTTACTGCCAATGGTCACCCCTCCTCTTACTTTATAGCAAGCAGATTAGTGGTAAAGAGAAGCATCTAGCTATGAAAGAGTATTTACTCTAAAGGAAAATATGCAAATGTCAAAATTTGCATAATCTATATTATTTCTTCTTACACAGGAAATGGATATAAATGGTTAACAGATAAAATGACTCAATGATATCAAGTTTAGCAGATAATATATTATATAACTAGCTTATGCATTATGATTTTCATGTCTATTACAGATGTTGTTATATGTCTAAAGGTATAAACACATTACTTGATCTGCCTTTCAAAAGAGCTGGGTTATGTTTATAATTGTTCTCTCTACTTAGAACCATACTTTCTCATTTGGTTAGTTAGAAAGGTAGTTGCTATTAGATATGTTGGCACATACTCTCTCAAAGTTAAACACCTCAGTTTTGTATTATTAAACCGCTATCCTGTGTTATAGGCACTTGCTAGAATCCTCGATTAGTTAGAGTAAATCCTGAAAGAAATTACACTGTATAGCAACAGTGAAAGTAATTGCTTGCTTGATACCCATTCGTGCTGTAAATCATTTTCATTTTTGTGGTGCCCTCCTTCCCTTGATGCTCTAAGCAGGAGCTTATTTTGCTTAATGATTAATCCAGCACAGCTTGTTGTTTAGTAGATAGAGAGATAACCCAGTTGGAAACAAAGGAAAGTGAGCTGGAGAGTAAGCTAGAAGGATAGTAAGAGATGATGGCATAGATGTGTTAGCACATGCCCTCATAGGATATTAGGGGTGGTGAGAATAGGTGAGGTGATATAAAGGCTTGGGTTGGGTGAGTGGACAGGATGAGGTAACTGTAGCAAATGATGGAGAGAAATATAGGAGAGGCTTGGGGACAGGAGTTGCAATAGATATGAGAGGACATTGAGGATGGAGGGCATTGAAGGTGATTGCAAGAAAGTGAGGTGTTGATGATAGAGAGGAGAACAGGGCGGGGAGAGAAAGTGCAGAAAGGAGGTGACTGGTGGAGACAGTACGTGGGAGAAGATAACTGGTAGTAGGGAGTAAAGGCAATGGTGCCTACTCTGCTCTCAAGTGATAAAGGAAGTGATGAATAATAGGGAATGAAGTATGGGTGGGGGGAAGGTTGATGGGTGGAACCCTTCATGGACAAGCATTACCAGGGTGCTTCTAGGATATCAACTCTGCTATGGTGGATGGGATTTCTTTAGTACAGCAAAGCACTAGATATCTCAGTCCTTCACCATCTCCTTCATAAGCGCTCAATGTTTTGAGATCAGCCTTCAATACTTCAACCCATGTCTTTCTGGGTCTCCCTCTTTCACAACTTCCATCTACTTTAAGTGATCAGCACTTCTTTATGCAACTGTCCTAATCCATATGCATTATATTACCAAATCAGCGCAGTTTTCTCTCTAGCACACTGCATCTAATTCCTCAATTTTTCTTAAGTCATAAGCTCTCAGAATGCTGAGTAAAAGTAAGATATTTTGACATTTATGCATTTCACAGTGTCATTAGTGTTATAAATGAAATGAAATAAGCTTGAGATAGAAGTAATCTGCTTCTTACTGCTTAGTCAACACTACTTTACATGTGCTCATGCACACACCTATACACAGATACATACACATATATATTATAATAATCATTCTTATCATCACAAACATTATCAATATCACCAGCAGCAGCATCATTGCTTCAACACCTATTTCTCATCATGTCAGGAGATATACAGGTGTACATCCCTTCCTTCTTTCTTAATTCTGTGTCAACTGTTTGTGAGATCATACATTCCCAGATCTGGCATCATAGCCTCTTCAGCCATAGTTACAAATAAATACCTCATTTCTCAGATGTGCGAATGTGATAGGGGAATCGTAATACAAGAAATATCATTTATTTGTTTGATTATATCTAGCTAAAGATTCCTTGTCACTACACCAAGATATCTTTACTTTGACATATGGCACATAATATTGTTAATGTAATGGAAAAAACTTCAGCTTCAAAGGAAAATATTTATATATATATATATATATATATATATATATATATATATAAACACATGTACACTCACACATGTCTCCACATAGACGTGCACACACACACACACACACACGGATGCATGTGTGCATGCACATACACATGTTCACACAAACATATACATATATGCACATATATATATACATATGTATGTGTACATATATATGCATATGTAGAAACACATTATTTCTCTCTCTCTCTCTCTGTATATATACTTACATACTCAACGACTGGCACCCATGTCAACGTCTCCTTCATTGGACACTAAACTCAGCTTGCAAAGAGCTGTTGGGGCTAGTGAAAGCGAAATCGTGATGGCAACTGTACCAGTGGAGAGCTAAGAGCACCGTCTGAGTGTGATCGTTGCCAGAGCAGCTGTCTGGCTTCCGTGCCAGTGGCACATAAATAGCACCATCTGAGCATGGTCGTTACCAGCGTCGCCTTCCTGGCACTTGTGCCGATGGCATGTGAAAAGACATTCGAGCGAGGCCGTTGCCAGTACCGCCTGACTGGCCTTCGTGCCGGTGGCACATAAAAGCACTCACTACACTCTCAGAGTGGTTGGAGTTAGGAAGGGCATCCAGCTGTAGAAACTCTGCCAAATCAGATTGGGGCCTGGTGTAGCCATGTGGCTCACCAGTCCTCAGTCAAATTGTCCAACCCATGCTAGCATGGAAAGCAGACGTTAAATGATGATGATGATGATAATACAGAGCACATCAGCTTTTTGAGGTCATTTGTATTAATTCAGAAAACAATGCCTAGCTGATCAAAGAAAAGCTGTATTTGGAAACAAATTGGTACAAATGACCTTGTGAATCCTTTTATCACACCTATTAAAGGAGTTCATCATTAGCATCAATGACTGCTTCAATACAGAGTTGGAAGTGTTGCTATGCTCAGTTTGAATGATCCTTTATCAATTTTGAACCTAGTACTGGTTATGGTGGACTTGAGAGATTGTGTAGTGTTATGGGGTGTTAATTGACCTCTCTCTCAACTATGCTTCATATCTATTAGTCCAGTGGATTGAGGTCTGGTAAGTTAGGAGGCTATGTGTCTGGGAGAACATGATCATGGAGATTGGCATGTATCCATGCTTGGGTTGTCCTAGCTTTATGAGATGGCACAGAGTCTTGCTGGATGAGGTACAGTCTTCTATTGCATACTCTGTCTATCCAGAACTTCACAAGCTTCTCCAAAACCTCTGTGTAGACAATAACCCTGATTCTTAAACCCTGTGAAAGATAAAGTGAGGAAGCATGATATCTCCCTTGTTGCTGAGACTCTCAGAACCATCACCGTTGCTGGGGACTTAGTATGCATAGCTGCTGGAACCCCATTTGGGTCTCTGCATAACCATCTCTCATTCCTTCAGATTACCTTTTGTTCCTAATCAAAGTTTTTATTATCAGAGAAAGACCAAAACATTCCAGCTTCTTGGTGTTTTAACTTATTTGGCCAGCACTATGCATGGATTGAATGATTCTCTCTTATCATGTCCAACATAAACTAACTCCTCCACATCACATATGACTTGTACTGGATGTCCTCAAGCACAACTCTTCTGGTGGTGCATTCGGAAACTTTGAGGTCCTTCTCTTCTAGTTCTGTTACATATTTTGCTATGAATACAAGATCATCAACATATAGTAGTCCCTATGGACACCTGGTCTTAAATGTCTCTGTTATGGTCTAGAGGATGATAATAAATAAGAGGGGTCTGAGAACTAGAATTTGTTGGACACTAAAGTCATCACTGAACTCATGGCTAACTCCTGCCTTACAAATAGCACCACTGTACATGGTTTGTACTTTCACAAGCCATTCATCTGTTCCTAGCTTCCTCAGAGATCACATCTCAGAGTGAGGTAGTTTGTCGAAAGCTTTCTCTAGATTAATAAATGCCAAGTACAATGGCTTATTCTTAAGTAAATACTTCTCTTGTAATTGCTTGACTATGAAAGGAGTATTGATAATGCTTCTCTCAGGCACAAAGCCAAACAGAAGTTTGGCTTTGTGCCTTATAGAAGCACTATTGACACTATTTTCATAATTAGGCTACTGTATCTAACCTAATTCTGTTCCTAATTAATTGGGCTATAACCCTCTCCATAACTTTTATCACCTGGTCCGGCAATTTGATGCTGCTATAATTACATCAATCTAAGGCATTCTCCCTTATCATTGTAGCAGCTGAGTATAATGCTGCTACACCAGTCATTAGGGATTACATCTTCTTGAATAACCTGATTAGCTATACTGGTAACTAGACAGTATCCAACTCTACCAGATATTTTAAGCATCCTAGTGATAACTCTTGATGAACAAGGGCTTTCCCTGTCTTCTTATTTTTAATTGACTTATCTATCATACTGCTGTCAACTAGGATAGCTGGTCAGTCTGTTAAGTTCTTATAAAAGAAATTGCCTTTCTCCCATTCATTCTCTGCATTTAATAGATTGTCATAGTAGACCTTCTATGACACTTTCTTTTCAGAATACCTAAATGCAAGCATGTTTGTGTACGTCTGTCTATCTGTCTGCTTGCCTCTATATGTGTGTATGTGTGTATATATATGTGTGTGTGTTTGTATATATATATATATATATATATGTTCTTATGTATGTATCAAAACAGAAAGTTGGAAAATTTTTTGGGTATTATCTATTCACTATTATACTTGTTCCATTTGCTAATAGAAATTATTTCTCTCCTTTCTGTACTACTAAGTTTGCTCTTTATTTTAGCTCCCAACTATCTGCATGACCATTTCATTTAGATGTGAATTTTGTATTATTTGAATCTCTCTGCTAGAAAAATTTCTCACAGGAAATTTCTTACATATTTAACCTACATGTACAATTTTGCAATTCCTGTTAGTAAAAGGAAACATGTGTAATGGTGAATCAATAATTTTACCAGCCTCCTATTTTGATATGTAATTACTCTGCGAGCAATATTTCCAGAATTTACCACTCTAATGTGTACTGCACATGAATGTAAGTACATACAGAATTGAAAAACTGGAATAAGCAGAGGTGCTTCAAGAGGATTCATCTTGGATTTTAACCATACCTACATAATATGTATATATGCAATTAGATGTGTGTGTGTGTGTGTGTGTGTGTGTGTGTGTGTGTTTGTTTGTATCTATTGTATATAAGTATGGGTAGGAAGGTGTAAACGTTGATGAAGGTGGTTGGTAAACCTCTCTCCTTTAACTGAGAGTATTTCTGCTATAGTGTTGATTACTTTTTAATTACAACTCAGGGCAACACTATGTCTATTGATTTCTAGATTTTTCAGCATCATTGTTAAACCATTAACTTATTTAGATAAGTGAATTTAGATTGTATATTTATACGATCTCTCTGTTTCTTATTTGCCTGTTTTAAGCTATCTCAGAATGCAAAGAGCCAGAACAAATACCATTAAGTATCAAGTCCAATGTTCTAACAATTCTGCCAGTCCACTAACCTGGATTGCTTTATTTTATTGACTCTGTAAGAACGAAAGGAGAAGTTGACCTCAGCAGGATTTGAACTCAGAACACTGTTTGTCAGAACACATAACATGAAGCATTCTATTTGATGCATTAATGGCACTGATAATTTACCACCTAGCTTTGTATTGCTGTTGTTGTTTAGTCCAGATCATCTCTGATTTATAATTAAATGATCCAAGTCCATCAAATCAGGTCTAATGTAACTATAACAACTGTATCTGATCAACTTTTTTCTCTGTATGAGTGTGTTTGTGTGTGTGAAAAATATTAAGATGTTTTTGATGCAGATTTGGCACATGAAGTTACCATGTAAAAATACCCTAGTTAGATTATTTCTGTCTGGGAAATTTAAGCAAAATACCAAAAAAAAAAGTTTCATCTAATTTCATGATATTTGTTGTCTTTATTTTTTTTTTCTTGGTGTAATTATATCATCAATTACATCACAGCTTCTAATTATCTTTATGGGAAAATCTCAATTAATTGGATGCAAGGCTACTAAAATGCAAGAAGATGGTGATGTACTTAGTGAAGCACACACGCACAGAAAACATTTTTAATAAATTTGAAATATGTCCTTTAGCTGGAAGAAAAGTGGAGATAATTTCAAGAAAATAAAAACTCCATGCTTCCCTGGGAGTTACTACTAGGTTTTTGGTTTCTTCCTTTAGTTGAGAGGCAACTTTCAATTCATTAAGAATATTTTGTATAGGTCATTAAGTACATTACCACTTTGTAGAATTATTTTCATTCAAGTGTTAGATCACTGGAAGTTTTTTTTAGCTCTTTAGCTCTTTGTTTTTTTCTTGCGCTAATATGATGTATAGGTGCAGGTATAGCAGTGCAATTAAAATGTATACTTTGTAAAAATGATGTTCCACTTTGAGTCTCACTGCAAAGAACCTTGAGCAAAAAGTGTTTGCTACATTAAATCTAGGCTAGCCAATGCTTTGTGAGTGAATTTGGCAGATGGAAACTGTGAGGAATTCTATCATATTTATATACATGACACAGGCATCACTGTGTGGTTAGGAAGTCCGTTTCCTCTCATGGTTTCAGATTGCCTGGGTCTATATCTTCTACTATAGCCCCAAGTCAACAAAGGCTGTGTAAGTGGATTTGGTAAATGGAAACTAAAAGAAGCCTGTTGTATGTATGTGTATATATCACCATTATCATTGTACACCCATGTTCCATGCTGACATGGGTTAGACAGTTTGACAGGGATCCAATGTGTCAAGGGCTGCATTGTACTCTAGTGTTTGCTTTGGCATGGTTTCTGCAGTTAGATGCCCTTCCTAATGTCAATCAATTTACAATGTGTACTGGGTGCTCTTCTTCATGCTTCTGGCACTTTTGAGGTCACTATGCACCTTGCCAGTGTACAAAACACAAAAAGAGTTTTTCATCCTTATGTTAGATGAGGCTTAAGGCAAGAGAGAAGAAGTTGGGATAGAGCAGGTTCTTGTGGAAGAGCTACATGGCTATTCACATTTAGGAAAGAATGAGAGAATGAATTGGTGGTATCTCCAAGGAGATAAATAGGGTGATGAGGGATCCAGGTGACACCTCAAGGTATAAAATGTGTAGTAGTGGGATATATATATGTATATGATGTGTGTGTGTGTGTGTGTGTGAATTCTCTCTGCCCAGTGCAAACATAGAAAGACGAACATTAAGATGATGGTAATTTATGTTTTATGTCCCTGTGTTTCAGTGGTTACACAAAAAGAGACCAATAGAATAAGTAGCAAACTTAATAAGTACTGGGGTTGACTGGATCAATGCAACCTTTCAAGGCAATGTCCTGGCATGGCACAAGAAAAACAAGAAACAATCAAATACATCACTAATCTGTGTTTTATATTCCGGGGCAAAGAAACATTGAAATTATGGCTCAGCAGTTTTATTCTCTAACACCTGTCTAACATTCCCCCACTATTCCTCCACCATATCACCACCACTACCATCATCCTCATTGGAGGATAGCATATTCTATATCTTTTGCGTCTCATTCATATTTGAGGTCACTAAAATTGGTGTTGCATTGTAATGCATGTGGATTATATTTACCTAATTTCTCCCTATCTGTTGTATATTTCCTAATTTCACTGTCCTCCAACAAATGCAGTTATTGCACATACATCATAGTGGCAACCTTTATTTCAATTCAAACACAAAATGTCACTGATGCCAACAGAGACAGCTATTTGCTAAAATATTTCCATCGATTTTTTTTTTCCCCTTGAGACATCATGGTATCATTAACTCAAGCCCATCATACATAAACTGATTGTTATTCTTATATTCATATCTTTGTTGCTGTTGTTATCACTTGGCATAGGGAGTTGAGCTAATAATTCTGCAAATTCAATTGTTATGTGTAGTTTCAGGCTTTTCAGGTCTAATTTCAAATTTAGCTTCCTTTAGCTTTGCATTGAGTAGAAGAGGCAATGTTGATAATAGTAGGGTTTGAATATAAAACAGGAAGGAATAATAGATAAAATACTGGTAGGCGTTTTATCAGAGTTCTACTGTCAAAACTCTTTAAAATATTTCTTACAAAGCACAATAATTCTGAGTTATAAGAGAGAGAAAATGTAATTTTATAAAGTTTTAGTAGCAGATTAAACAGATAGGTTGTGGCGAAAATGAACTGCAAGTTATAAACTTCATCAACATTGTGATGTCCATTTTTCAAAGCTTGAATGGGTCAGATGAAATTCATCAAGGCAGATTTTTTGTAGTCACCAATCCTCACCTGCTTCCAAGTAACACAATTCCTACCCTAGTTCCTTGAACAAGAACAGTACAGTGGCCAGGCATGTTTTCATTGAAGATTGCAAATGAACAACACCACTTGTATTTTGGTAACATTTGTTTGCAATTAGCACACAACTTCAAGGCAAGGAAACATAAATAGATATATATATGTGTATATATGTATATACATGCATGCACGCACACACACATTTTGTTTGAGCTTCTACCTATCAAATCCATTCACAAAGCTTTGGTTGGTCCAGGGCTATGGTAAAGGAGACATGCACAAGGTTCCAAGTAGTTAAGAAGCTTACTTCACTAATTGTGAAGTAAACTTCTTAACTACACGGCCATGCCAATACCTCAGTCTATACATTTAACTGGTGGCATATTATGTTGACATAAACCACAGGATGTCTGAAACAACATTTCAGGGAAAGCATTTAACAGACACTCCATCAGTTATGACAATTGGGGTTACTGTTGATCTGATCAATGGAACAATCTGTTCATAAGATTAACATGCAAGTGGCTGAGCACTCCACAAATATGCAGGCCCTTTACATAGTTCTCAAGGAGTTCAGCATGATATAGTGTGTGACAAGGCTGGTCCTTTGAAATACAGGTACTACTCATTTTTGCAAGCTGAGTGAACTGGAGCAACATAAAACAAAGTGTCTTGCTCAAGGACGCATTGTGCCACTGGGAATCGAACTCATGGTCTTGAGATTGTGAGCCAAATACTGTAACCACTCAGTCATGTGCCTTCACTTGGGGAAATCATTTAGGATTGGATAAAATTACAATAGTAGAAAAGGAAAAAATAAAAGTTGTGTGGATTGTCACAAAGACAAATATTTTCTAACACTAACAGAAAAGAGCACATTACATGAGACAACATTGAAATACCATCTATATAATACAACATTGAAATACCATCTATATAATTCAACATTGACATCTACCATGTGTTTGGTTCCAAAAGCATAAAAAGGATCAATTATTATATAGATAATTAAAATACCATCAGAGCTCACTAAAAGAACTGTTTTAATATACAATGGGGGATTGTCAGTAAACGGAGAGGCCAGCAGTTTATTGGAGAATCAGATATGCCTGAAGCAGAACTATCAAAGATTTTTGTGATTATTTTACAATAATGGAAAATTATATTTAGAGGAAAATTCAGTAAAAATAAGAAAGAAAATTTGATATTAAAAGCAGATTTCACACTTTGAAAATTTATCCAAAGATGTAAAACAGTGGAATGAAGCAAATTAGAGAGGTTACACTCAGCAGAGAAATGAATGCCAGTTCATAACCAAATATTAGTTGATATGCCAATGTATATGGTATCTGTTTCCAACCACATGAATAAACTGAAGTTTAACTAGGTAGACCAAATACAAGAAATTCTATGATCTGATGGCTCAGTATCATATATACTCACTCATTCTACTTCTAATAGGTATGGTAGATCCAATCGTGTAAAATTATAATTATTGGAAAATAAGTATCTCTATAATTTATTTTTTCATCAGTAAAGGAGCTAAGCTGAAGCATTGAGTAGCAAGCAATGCATGATCCCTTTCAGGTAGAATGCAGAGGGTTCTGCAGAGCATACAACATGCCAGGCATTAACAGGTACCATTTGGCAGAAGACGATCAAGTTGGCTACGGACACAGCAGAGGTTGCCATCTCAAGGTGGCAATGGATCAGTGGGTATGAGCCCTAGAAGAGATAGTGGTACCATGAGTAATGCTTACTAGACACGAACTGGAGCTTGATCATACCTGGCAGATCACCTGAGTGCGTCTGTCTAATTGTCGAAAGACACAAAACACTTAATGACCCCTGGAAATATAATTGATGATGTGTCCAGTTGCATCATAGGATAACATGGAAAAATAACTCTATCAAGATTTTAATATCCTTGCTAAATATAGATCATAATATGAAGAGATAATTGATATTTGTCAATAAATAACTGCAGTTAAATAGTCAAACATACATTTCATAAAACAACACATATCAAATCATACCAAAGAAAGACAATTCAGTTAAGAAAATAAACAATATTTTCTTTTAATTGAAATGAATATACAATAATAAGAAACTTCACAAGAAAAGGACAAAACAATAATGTAACAGCTATTACGATGCCAAATTCTTATCTGGAAATCCTAAGTTTAATGTTGTCCTACAGGAACAATTAACTGAAAGCCAAACAAGTGAGAAGGAGAATAACATGCAAACAAAAGTCTGAAGGGAAATTAAGAGTAAAATATACAAAGTTAGGATAACCAAGCAGGCAAAAGGTAAGACAGACAACTTTAAAACATCGGTACAATATAGATAAGAATCAAATCAGAAGGAAAAAATCAAAAATCACACAAATTTAATTACCAAATTGTTTCCGATAGAGCTGGCAGCCTGACAGAAGAAGGAAAGAATTTGAAAGAAAATATAACAATATGAAATTGTATATTTCTAGCGGCAAATATTTAAAGACAGAAGACAAAAAAGAACAGGAAATAATAATGTGCTAGATATTTACTGAAATAAACTCATTAAATATCAAATTATTTGCAAAATGAGACCATAATTATATCTTTATTAGGATTTCATCAATGTCTGATTCCTCAAGCTAGGAAAGGAAATCTATTGTTCTGTTCTATTACTCTCATTACCATATATTTGGCTCTGTTCTATGCCATATCTGTGAACTGCTCATTGACTTCATTAAAGTTTCCTTTCTCATTTGTTCTCTGTTTTGTAATTAATATCAATTTATTGTATCAATAAAATTTCTTTGCACTAATTGTTGCTTTTCACTGCTATTATTATGATGATCCCATAACGTGATATAGAAACTGCTGGTAAATAAGTAAAGGGATTTGGGTTGATTGGGTTGGGTTCATTTAAAAATAAAAAAATAAAATGTTTTCTTGAACTAGTTCAAGTTGTTGATACATCACAATATTTGAGATTTATTAATATCATAACTTTTCAGCATCATGTTTAGAGATGAAACACTTTTTTAATTTTTACACCTACAAATTCTGCCAAGATTGACTTTCGCTTTCATCTTTTTGGAGTTGATAAAATAAGTACCAGCTGAGTACTGGGGTCTATGTAATCGACTTAGCCCCACTCTGAAATTGCTTATATGTACATGTGTGTGTGTGTGTGTGTGTGTGTGTGTGTGTGTGTGAATGTGTGTGTGTGCATGTGTGTGTGTGTGCATATGTGTACATGTGTGTGTGTGTGTGTGTGTGTGTGTGTGAGTATGTGTGTGTGTTCAAATGAGTGTGTGTTGTGCATCACACATTTGCATGAATGGTGTTTACATTCCCCGTTGATATTACATCTGGCCACTCTGCACTTTCAAAGAAATCCTTTGCTTGAAAATGGGTAAAGATTGCTTACAGAAAGGCCAACCAGCCTAAGAAGCCACTTCAAAATATGTCTCTGTCCAACCCATGCTAGCATGGAAAAGTAGACAAAAAAAATGTTAAAATGTGTAAATATATATGTATATAAGTTTTGGTGTGTGTGTGATAGTTGAGATGACTGACATAGATTGAAACATCTCTAAAAACTGGATAAGACAAAAATAATATTAATAATAAAGATAAAGGAAGCCAGAAATGAAGCAGAAGCTGATTGAAGATTATCTATGGAAACAAAGCTTATCAATAAAAGAGGCAATATCCTTTGGCACATTGATAACTGATCAGATTCTCATTCAATCAATGTTCTAGACATTAGATCTATACATCACCCCAGACTGGTTTCAAATTAGGATACTTGATTTTTAAACTGAGTAAAATTTTAATGCGAGATTTTTATTATCCTTTCTTTATTTCAGATAGAATTCATTGATTCTTTTGTATATATTTGCATAAATTATTGATCATGTTATCCTACTCTTGTTGAACTTGCATTGTAAACATTTCTATAACTCAATCGACATGATTTTAAAATAAGAATGGTTATTCTTTTGACTTGCAGATTAAAGCACTAAAATAGAATGCCTTGCTTATGAATGTGCATGGGAATAAGGTAGAAATACAAGTAAATCATTTTAGTTGCTCATCCTTATTGCATCAATAACAAAGGGAAAAAGTAATGTGCTTGAGTGTTTGATCCCACTTGTGTGGTCTTATGTTGTCTGAAAGAAATATTAAGAAATTTTAAGTTGAAAATAAAAATATTGCTAAGCAAGTCACATGACAAACTCCCTCAACTGAGTGGAGATTTTTATATGTTATGTCTTATGTGTTATGCATTTATATATATGTTATGCCTTTATTCATTTTAGAAATAAGGAACTGAAGTGTATAGATGTATTTTATTGCATTGTTATGGCTTATGACTATATTGTATTGAAAGGACTGGTTCTTGTCTGATCACCAAAATTAATCACCATTGAGCCTTATTAGCATTTACAAGGGTAACTACCTAGGAAACCTAGATGCTATAGGAATTAACATTTGAAGAATAGGCATTAAGAAGTTCAGTTCTCAAATACATGGTTTGGGCTTCTGTTTCCCTGTGCAAGACCTTGAGCAAGTGTCTTCTTTTATTGCCCTGAGCTGACTAAAACCTTCTGAGTGGATTCAGTTGATGGAAACTGAAAACGTATTTGTATATATTATTATCATTGACATCCTCCTTCCATGTTGGCTTGGGTTGGATGGTTTATTAGGATCAGTGAGGATGACATCAAACTCCATTCTTTTGTTTTGGCATGGTTTCTATGGCTGGATTCTTTTCCTAAATCCAATTACTTTACAGAGTGTTCTAAGTAACTTGTTTTGTGATAGCAGCACTAGTGAGGTCACTAAGTAACTCATATGACAAGCTCCCTCAAATGAGTAGAGATTTTTTCTGCCTCCTTGTTGAATTTATCTTCCCATATAGACCGGTATTGTTTTATTGTCCTGCCAGAGTATCCCACTACCCTTCACACACCAGAATGAGATCTGAGAGTGGTGTTTCCAATAAAGTCACTGACATTTTCATCATGCAATTGGTAGTACTGATTTATCTAATCACCAGCAGCAGACCATTTTTTCCTTTTGATCAAACCTGATTAGTATATTTATATACTAAATACTTAGACACAGTTATGACTGTGTGATTAGGAAGTTCATTCACAACCACATGGTCTGTGCATCACCATGAGAAAGTAGCTTCTACTATAGTTCCTGGCCAACCAGTACCTTGTGAATGATTTGGATAGATGAAAACTGTGTAGAAGCTTATTGTGTGCATTTGTGTTTGTCCCCATACCACTTGACAGTTGGTGCTGGTTTGTTTACATTCCTGTAACTTAGTGGTTCAACAAAAAAGACCAGTATCACAAGTACCAGACTTAGAATGAAAATAATTTCTGAAATTGCTTTGAATGACTAAATCCTTCAGGATTACTGAAACAAGTAAAAGACAAAAGATATGTATATTCTCTTCGTTCTATCAAAGACCTTCTGCCTACCAGATTTACCCACAAGGCTTTGGTCAGCCCAAGGCTGTATTAGAGGATGCTGCACAGTGAGACTGAATCCAAGGGTGTTCTGAACACATGTCCCTATACAATTTCAATGCATTATCATTCCGATATAAAGCACATTATGGAAAGATGAGTGTTAAGATTTGAAGTTGAGCTTTCATGGACTTTAGCAAATTTGTATCTATGTGTAACCAGCAACTTCTGAAGTATGGATGGCCCTTCAGAGTTATTTGGGGATTTCAAATTGTGTCAGTAGAGTCTAATCCTTTGTGACATTGCACACACTGTTGGGGATCTCCCATAATTCTCTCAAAATACAGTGTAATCAATGCTGAGAGAGTGAAAGAGGGAAGTATCGATCCCATTAAATTATTAGTACTCTATTAATTGACCCTTAAAAGTTGAAAGGCAAAATTGATTTTGGTAAGATTTGAACTCAGAATGCAGAGAGACAGATCAAATAATGCAAGTAGACATTCTATGTGGCATTCTAAAAACTCTGCCAATTCATTGCTTTAAGCAATTTTGTACCTGATGGTAATTAACATTTTACAATCATAGCCATCATTGGCAATGAAAACAGCAGCAGTAGCGATCAACATTAGTATCTCCACTAAGCTGCAATTATTAACCTACTGACACACTGTCTCTTCTTTCTATCTGTTCTAGTAGTTCCTGATCCACAACCCTCACACTATCTCTCTTTCTCTTATCATTACTACTCTCTCACCAATATGTCAAAGACTTTTTACTCAGCCCTTCCTCCCTGTAACTGAAACTTTTAGTCTCCCCCACCTTCTATTATATGATTTTCACAGATATCGATCTACAGATGTTGTAGTAAAAACATTAACTCTTCGTTTTTTCTTGGATTAGGCAATGAAAAATCATGAAAGAAAAAGCCCGATCAAAAACCTTTGTAATCAACCGTTAGCTTTTATGTAGTTGTTCAGCCTTCTTTATAAAATAATCAAATGTCCTTCAATTAATTTTATACTCTCTTTAAAATAAAATAGGAATCATGTGCTTCAGTGCTAATTTTTTTTCTACTGCATTTAATTCTAATTTCTGTAGCTTTAAGAATATGAGAAATAAATATTCCAACTGAGTTAGATAAAATGTTTGAAATGGCTATTTTAAAAAAATGATAAAATTGGTGTCTATTGTCCTAATCTCTGATTATTGTCAGAGATGTTTTATTCCTGGATGTGTTCACTACAGTAGACTGATATCAACGTAAAACATCTTTATTTTAAAATTTACGTTCTTTATCCCCTAGGCAAATGACATTCATGTATGCAAATATCCTGATACTCTGCAAAATATTAGAGTATTACTCACAAATGTGGAACATCACAGCTGCTCACTTCAACATAGATGTTCTGTTAGAACATACTATACTGTGGTAGATATCATGAGAGAAACTCTCATATTGGCTTTTGATGCAAAATGCATTGTTGTTTATATTTGCACCAAAAGCCAATATGAGAATTTCTCTCATGATATCTACCACAGTATATATATAATATAGTTTCTCTCATGATATCTACCACAGTATA
Source organism: Octopus bimaculoides (assembly GCF_046866305.1). NCBI lineage: Eukaryota > Metazoa > Mollusca > Cephalopoda > Octopoda > Octopodidae > Octopus > Octopus bimaculoides. Next base: position 90,891,849 of record NC_142929.1, read on the forward strand.
TATATAGAACATCAACATTTAAGTAGGCATAAATATTACCCCTCAGTATTAATACTGCCTCTGTCGTTAATAAATATTACTACTGCTATGCACGCAATCATTTTGGACTGCACTCAAAGAAGCATCACTTGATTGACTGGCATAAAGTTACAGACCCCTGCCTCTGGCCTACAAGTTTGCTGTCTCCTTTCTCTGCCTTTTCTATCATTTCAGTAATGGCCGCTGCTCTGTTCAATTATTCTTGTTCCCTACACTAATCCCTACAGTGAAGGCACATGGCATAGTGATTATAGTATTCAGCTCACAATCGTAAGGTTCCCAACAGTTCATTGTGTCCTTGAGCAAGATGCTTTATTTCATGTTGCTCCAGTCCACTTAGCTGGCAAAAACTAGTTGTACCTGTATTTTAAAGGGCCAGCCTTGTATCGTTCTGTGTCACACTGAATCTCCCTGAGAACTACATAAGGAGTACACATGCATGTGGAGTGCTCAGCCACTTGCACACTCCATTGATTGGACCAACTGGAACCCTTGTGATTGTAACCAGTGGAGTACTAGTTAATGACTATATTTGGGCCTTCCCCTTCAGAACGTTGGCCCTGTGGAATGTCTCCCCTTCTCATGTCTTTTCTGCAAGTAATGACTTACAAAAATAGTTAAAGGAATGTTAATGGTATCAATCTCACAAGTGTCAGAAAGCCTAGGGCATAGGCATAATCCCATTCTCCCTCAGACTCAATAAATTAAAGTTGCAAAATAGGAACCTATGGGACAGGAGTTGAAACAAACACTACATCTCTGCTGTTAGACATCATACCCTTTTGTATTTGAATCTTGGCATTATAAATTATAACTGATACAAGTGCATCACATGTATGATGCACTTGTATAGTATAATGTTCACCAGTATGTGTGATATAATGTTCTCCAACATGTGTTGCACAACATTCACCAGTATGTGTGTGGTATTTTGTTCACCAGTATATGTGGCATAATGTTTGCCAGCAAGCAGTGATTTTATTAAGACATCATCTCTAAGTGATTGCCATCCAAAGTTAACTGAAAAGCTCACTGTGTTGCCATGAGACATAATTATATTCTGCCAGATGTTGAAGTAGTGTTTCAATGTCTTTTTTGTTTTGTTTTTTAAGCTAGAGATCTATAACCCAGTTCCATACTACATATTGGGTCATCCAATAGATAATGCGTTTTTTTTTTATACTCCTTTTATTTTCCAAAATTAAGATAAACAAAATTCTTTTTTAATCTAAAATATACTCTCCTTCATTTTCTACAATGATCTTCCATCTAACTGGTAGACTTGAAAGGCTCCTCTTCCAAAATTCACTTGTCCCTGATGAAAAATACTCCTCCAGTATTATTCTCATGTCGTCTACAGAATTCATATTTTCCCCAGCCAAATGATTTTGAAGACTGTGGAATAAATAATAATCAGATGGGGTAATGTCCGACAAATATGGTGGGTGGAGCATTGTTTCCCATTCAAACTGCTTCGGCCTTTGGAATGTCATCCTCACTGTATGTGGCTGAGCATTCTCCTGATGGAAGAACATCTTTCATCTTGAAACCAAAGATGGTTATTTTCCAGTGGCACACAGGCACCGATGAATGGTTGAATGACCAAGTCCAAGCTTCTCTGCTAGTTCTTCAACAGTTATGATGGGATTTTGTTCAACCAGGGTTTGCAGAATGTTCTCACTGAGCTCTACAGAACTTCCAGGACAATGCTCATCTTCTGGGTTGTAGTTTCCGGATCAGAATTTGTGGAACCACCATTGACACTGGCCTACACTTATTGTCCAATTGCCATATACTCCATTAATATTCCTCACACTTTCTGTTGCAGTGTTGCCTTTACTGAACTCATGAAGCAAAATATGCCGAATATGCTCTTTGTCACTTCCATTATAGATTTGAAAAAATAACTGTTAAAATCGAACTGCACTCTTCAAAACTTTCACCAAGAATAAAGACAAGGTAACATTACTACCTGCTTTTATAGCTAGTTGATGCAGGTAGTTTATCCCAATCCTCTCCAACTTTTAGTTTATGCAATTGAAAAAACGCATTATTTATGGGATGACCCAATACTATCAACTGGAGCCATCTAAGTTAGGCAGAGTTGTCACCCACAAGTAATGACTGAGGATTCTTCCTGCCTCTGTTGTCATCACTTATCACAAATACTTCTAATAGTGTCATCATCAAAACAATTTATAGCAAAATGAAAGACCACTTCCTTATGTGAGGGACACAGTTTGTTGATATAGCAAGCTTCTAATGTTCTCACTTCTGCCCTTACATCTACAGTCATGTCTACTCAATACCTAGGGAACAGAACTATAATACTACCTTCTGAATACTATTTCTTCCACTGGGTCAAGACAAATATAAAGAAAAGTACATGCACACAGAAATAGCAGTTTCAGCAGCCTGGTCTGAGTTGATGGGAGCTAAACAACAACAGCATTAATCTACTTTTAAGATCATTGCTATCAAGTAAGGGAGGGCTCTATACAGTTGCTTGACCTGCTAGAACTAGTAGCTAAATCACCATTAAAGCACACCCTGCCATTTCAGAAATGGGCACATATAAGAATATGATTCTACACATATGAAAGATGAGATGGTCATGGTTGAAATGCCTTTGAGTAATGGGGCTACTTGAACAGGCTTGATCTGGTGCTAAACAACAGCAAAAGTAGCATCAAATACCTGTAACATCACCACCACTGCTTACATCACCAGCTCTACAACCATTGTCATCATCATCATCATCATCACTATCATTGCCAACACTATTACCACAACACATCATCACTATTAACACTGTAAGCAGCATCACCATTACTACCATCACTGCTGCCATCCCTGTCAATAACAATGCCACTACTCACACCACTACAATCACATACACTGCTAATATCACTACCACTTACTACCACTATTAAGGTGGTGAGCTGACAGAATCATTAGCATGCCAGGTGAAATGATTAGTGGCAGTTCATCTATCTTCACATTTTGGGTTCAAATTCTGCTGAGGTTGACTTTAGCCTTTCATCATTTCAGGGTCAATAAAATTGGTACCGGTTGAGCTCTGGGATTGGTGTAATCTATTTACCCTGTCAACCCAAATTGCTGGCTTTGTACCAAAATTTGAAGTCAGTATTACGACCACCACTACTAGAGTGGCAAGCTGGCAGAATTGCTAGGACACTGAGGTTGATGTAATCGACTTAAACCCTCCCCTGAAATTGCTAGCCTTGTGCCAAAATTTGAAATCATCAATATTATTACTACTACTATTAGGATGACATTTTATCTGCCTTCACATTCTGAGTTCAAATCCTGCTGAGGTCGTCTTTTGCCTTCCATTCTTTCAGGTTTGATAAAACAGGTACCAGTTGAGTACTGGGGTGAAGGGGGGAGGGGGAATGGGGGGGGGGCAATGTAAGCAACTTACCTCCTCCCCTGAAGTTGCTGGCCTTGTGCCAAAATTTGAAATGAATATTATGACCACTATCACCACCCTTACGCTTAAATCCTCCCCATCGTTAAAGTCATCACTGTTACCACCACAGCTACAATCATTTACACTGTTAATACTATGACTCATACCATCATTGTTCTTCTTACACCCTCCCACCTCATTACGGTCACTGCTACCATCATCACTAATATTGCCACCACTGCAATCACCACATGCACTACTATAACCAATGCCATTATTTCCCTATGCACATGCACACACCATGAACACTGTCGATATGTTTCACCAGTAAGGTGGTGAGCTGGCACAAGCGTTAACATGAAAGGTAAAATGCTTAGCAGTATTTCGTCCATCTTCACGTTTTGAGTTCAAATTCTGCTGAGGTCAACTTTACCTTTCATCCTTTCAGGGTCAATAAATTAAGAACCGGTTGCATACTAGGGTTGATTTAATTGACTGGCTCCTTCCCCCAAAATTTCGGGCCTTGTGCCAAGAGTAGAAAAAAGGTGGTGAGCTGGCAGAAACGTTAGCATGCCAGGTGAAATGCTTAGTGGTATTTCGTCTGTCTTTATGTTCTGAGTTCAAATTCCGCCAAAGTCGACTTTGCCTTTCATCCTTTCGGGGTCGATAAATTAAGTACCGGTTGTGTACTGGAGGTCAATCTAATTGACTGACCCCACTCCCCCAAAATTTCGGGCCTTATGCCTAAAGTAGAAAAGAATATTTCTACATAAGGCAGCAAGCTGCCAGAAACGTTAGCACACTGGGCGAAATGCTTAGTGCTATTTCGTCTGTCTTTACATTCTGAGTTCAAATTCCACTGAGGTTGACTTTGCCTTTCATCCTTTTGGGATCAATAAATTAAGTACCACTTGCATACTGGGGTCGATCTGATCGACTGGCCTCCTCCCACCAAAAATTTCGGGCCTTGTACCTAGAGTAAAAAAGAGTATGTTTCACCAGTGTCATCACTCACAATCTACTGCTATTGCTTACATCAGCACTTCTATCTTTGTAAATAATACTGCCACTGTCAAAACCACCACCACCACCACCACCACCACCATCAGCACCACCATCGACACCAACAGCGCACTTGCTATTACCAGTGCCACCACGATCACTACATCCCTACTGCCATTATCACCACTACAACCAACACCAACAGTATAGTTAATACTTCCAAAATCACCACCACCACCACTAACATCATCACCACTATGACTGTTACTGTAACCACCACCACCACCATCTTTCCCACTATAGTCAATACCAGTGACATCACAACTACCACCTCTACCATCTCTCTCACTATAGTCAATACCAGTGACATCACAACCACTGCTTCCACCACCACCACCACCACTGTCTCCCTCATCTTCGCCACTACCACCAACCTGTACAGTTAATATACTATCAATGTCATCACTATCATCCACTGTTACCATCACTGTCACTATCTCCACCTCCATCACCAGTCCCCACTGTCACACCACAACTATAACCACTACTGCTACCATCACCAGACAGTCAAGACTACTAGTGTCACCACATTACAAACATTATCACTACCAATAACTCATCCACCCCCACCACCACCTTCCATCACCATATCTACTCTTCTATCAAAGCTATTAGTTGCATTAAATCCAAACATTGCACTCAGACACACCCAACCGCATCAATATGTCAATATGTGTCGCAGGAGATGCATAAGAGCAATAAACCCTGACAAAATGTTCCCATAGCAACTACACAGCTATGACCACCACCACCACCACCATTATTACCACAACACCATTTCTCTATCACTCCCCCTACTCTTTTTTTCTATCTCTATCTCTCTCACTCCTCCCCTTTCTCTCCTCCTTTCTTCTCTCTCTCTTGTTCACACTCAGCACAGAAAAAGATCAGTGAACCACACCCTAGCAGTTACAAGTTTATGCCATAAATCACAAGAATCCATAAAACTGGTACTTAACTTTAATTTCTGCAGCATTAAGAACATGTGAGATAAATATTCTCTCTTGAGCATGATACAAGTTTAAATGTTTCCTAAGAGATAAATATATAATCATTCTTATATTATGATGTGAAAGTGAAAGTTGAAGATGTAGTTGTGTGGTTTTTGCTTAGATTCTGGGTTCAACCCTTTTGTGTGGTACTTTAAACAGAATGTGTCTATTGTAGCTGTGAATTGACCAATGATTTTTATGAGTGAAATTTGATAGAATGAAAATTGTGCTGAGGCCCATCATTTAGAATACGCATACTTTGTTGTCTTTTTTTTTTAGCAAAAGGAATTTCTTTATTTTATTAGAACATTTAAATACATAGAAAGAGGAAAGAAGATAGAGATAAAAAAGAAGAGGAAAAAAGCGGGAGAATAAAACAGGGGAAGATGGAGGGGATGGGGGTGATAGGCCACATATCTCGGAACAAGTGATGTGCTCAGCTGCACCCCACAGTAATTCCCACAATGGTGTTACTGTGGAAACTGGTCAGTGACACTTGCTGCAGCAGCCACTCCACCTAATGGGACTCATTTCTCCGTCAAGCCATCATTATCCCTATTTTTCAGAAGAAATTGACTCTACAGGGTCCTAAAATACTCGATTACTCAACAGCAACTGGCACAAACTGATAGCAGCCACCCAGACCCCTGTAGGTATACAAGTTTGCTGTCCTTATAAGGAGTGACTAAAAGGGTTGACATTGGAATAGTATCTCACTGTAAAACACTGGTTCAAAATCTTCCATCTGGCCCAAACAAACCGGCTTAGAAAAGTGGATATAAAAATGATGATATGGCTATAGGTGCAGACGTGATTATGTAATTAAAACATTTCCTTCCTAACTACATGATTTCAAATTTAGTCCTATTGCATGGCACCTTAAGCAAGTGTTTCCTAATATAGCCTTGTGAGTGGATCTGTTATGTGGAAATTGAAAAAGTTTGTTGTGTGTGTGTGTGTTCATTTATTTGTTTATGTATTTTTGTGCTTCCTTGTCTTGATAGCATGTGACAGTCATACAAGTGGTGTCATTTGCTTCTAGCCATCTCTGAAAGCATGTCCAGACAAGCGGAAATATTATGTTGCTTGGAAACAAATGCGGATCAGTGACAGGATGAGCATCCATCTGCAGAAAATCTGCCTCAGCTGAGTGCCTCTGAATTATGCAAGCTTGGAAATGTGGATGCTAAATCCATGATTATGATGGTGAATATATATATATATATATATATATATATATATGTATATGTATATACCTAGGTATATATATAATCATCATTTTACATACATCTTCAGTGTTGATATGAGTCAGACAGTTTAAAAGGTTCTAATAAGTTAGAGGTCTGTGTCATGTTCCAATGTGTCCTTTGGTATGGTTTCATGGTTTCTACTATTGGATACCTTTCCTAATGCCTACCACTTTACAGAGGTTAGTGGATGCATTTTTGTGGCACCAACTCTAGTGAAGTTGCCATATAACTTGCAAAGCCATATATTTGTATACATGCATGCGTATACAAGTTTTATGTTCATTAATGTTTTGATTTTCAGTTAAGAAAAGTAACTTAGCTTTTAGTTAGAAATTGATAAAATAACTTTTGAAATTGTATGTATTTGGCTTGTGTCTAAATACATGACAGTCGACATCTCCAAAATATTCAAAAGCCATCCTCATGAAAAAGAAAAAAATATCTTAGCAATGACTACTATTAACAATAAGTAGCACTCCATTGGTAATAACAATGAGGCTTCTTGTTGATCCGATCAATGGAACAGCTTGCTCATGAAATTAAGGTGCAAGCAGCTGAGCACACCATATGCATGTGTCCCCTTAATGTAGTTTTCAAGGAGATTCAGTGTGACACAGAATGTGAAAAGGCTGGCCCTTTAAAATATAAGTATTACTCATCTTTGCCAGCTGAGTGGACTGGAGCAATGTGAAATAAAGTATCTTGTTTAAGGGCACAATGAAATGTCTGGAATTGAACTCACGACCTTACAGCACAAGCTGAATACCCTAACCACAAAACCACACACCTTCACTATTAACAATAATTATTTCTAAATTAGACAGAAAGCCATAAATTTGAGGGGGACTTAGTTATTTTAATCAGCTTCGATACATGACTGGTATCCTGTTTTGTTGGACTTCAAAGGATAAAAGGCTGAGATGCCCTTGGCAGGACTTGGCCTCTGAGCATAAAGAACTGGAACAAATACTGCTAGGCATTTTATCCAACGTTCTAAAAATTCTACCAAATCCATTATCCTACTAATGAGAATGTTAACAATAATAAAATAAATTCACACACACACACACACACACACACACACAGATAATTAGATTGGGGTAGAGAAAGGAAGTGAAAGGAAACAGGAAAATTGAATCTGTGAATCAGACAAAAAAAAAAAAAAAAAAAAAAAAAAAAATCACAGGTCCAATTTAAAAAAATAAGTAAATTCACTCATACACAAAAGGACAGCTAGGAAAAAATATATGAGAATTACTTTATGTATTAGTTAATTATTTACCTGTTTAAAGAAGAATATAGCTAAGAAAAACGGAAGAGAAAAATTTTAAAAGGGAAAGAGAAAGACAGGAAAGACTGAAATATCTGAAGTTTATAAAAACTCACTAGAAACAATTTTGAACTGATGTAATGGAAATGTATCAATGAGCAGGTCTCAGAAGTGCAATGAAACTTTTTGATACTTCATAACAGACTGTACTATTAAGAAGAAATAAAAATTGAAGATAATAGTGTTCATGTTTTGCTAAATGGTTAAAATGATTCCAGTCTTCTACATGGTAAAACAAGTACCAGATAGAAAATAATAGCAAGGGTTGAATGATCACCTAAATACTCTTGAAGGTGGTGATCCAGAATGGTCACAGTCCAGTGACTGAAACTAGTGAAAAAATAAAAGAATAGTTTTTCATTCTAATATTGCAAATCACCAAGCAATTTTCTGGTGTCCATTTTAGTTTGCTGTTAAATCTTTCTAAGTCTATCTAATTTATTGCTTTGCTGCTCTCAAGTGACTTGGACAAAGAATGTTTTAATGTTTTGAAGATATTCAGGTGCAGAATATTAAAAACTATTGGATGCAAACTCAAAACTCTTCAACAGAAAGGCAACGTCTTTTCAGTTTTCTCCTTTAGTTTGTTCAGAAAATAACTTAACATTCATAACTCACAAGATGAAAGTGTAACCCTTTTGTTACAATATTTCTGTTAAGATGCTCTGTGTTTTGTTTAATTAATTTTAAATATTACAAAGAATTTAGTGAAAAAAACTTAGTTATCATTATGCTAGTGTTAAGAACATAAATTGTGACTGTTTGGTGGAAGATTTTAATTCGGAACTTTTGAAAATAAGACATTTGTACAATAGAGCCAGAAGCAGTTTCAGGTGGGTTGGTATCAAAAGGGTTAAATTGTTTTTAGGTTTCATACATCAGGTTGATTTGATAGAAAAACATTTTAGATAGGAAATGTTGTGTGCATATATGAAGTCCTGTGGTTGTACTGACACTTAACTAAGATTTGGTTGGTACAACAGTAAATTCCAGAGAGATTAGTGATGCTTGTATTGACAAATAATGTTTGGTTAGTTGAACGTCTTGACCAAAGACACAGAGTAATGCCTGTTATATAATATGATCTCTCATAAGGGGGTGCTGAAAGGTTCCTGACTTTGGGTAAGAGAAAATACAGGAGGATCAGTTAATTATGATTTTATTCAACATATACCCCTCTCAAATTCACACACTTATTGTAATAGTCCTTCAGTTTTTCGAAGCCCTGTAAAAGAACTCAGAAGGTTGAACCTCCAGCCAGGCCTTTCCAGCAACTTTTCAGTATCCCCTCGCAAGCAAATTATTTCCCTTTTGTTATTTTTCACTTGGAAGTTGATATTTCAAACATTGCAACCTTTTTTAGGAAAAATGCTTCAAGTAAAAACTGAAATTCTTCTATAAAGCCACTCACAGATACTCTCTTCTGGCTTGTTAGCATATTAACATCTCTCTGCTTTTTATACTGCTACTATAATAGAATTTGCTCCTTAGAGCTACCTGGATTTGCACCACCTCCACTTGAGTGTTTCTGTCCCACTTGCTACTCCTTCTGTCATATCAACCTTGCTGTTTTCAATCCACCAGGCTCTGCACTTATCATTAAACCCAATCCTTCCTCCTCAGATATACCCTCTTTGGAATTCCTTGCTCATGTACTTTCTATAGGTGTTGACTTACAAGGGCTCAAGAAGCACTTTAGTAGCATCAGTATTACTGGTTCAGGTGGGCCTATACAGACTTAGTTACAGTTCCAACCTCCAGACCATCATCCCTATCATCATTTTAACATCTACTTTTCCATGCTTGCATGGGTTGGAACAGTATTTGCTGAGGTAAACTTTTTATGTCTAGATGCCTTTCTTGTTACAAACACTTTTTCCCAAGTAAAGTAATATTTTCCCATGGCCAGACATGTTTGCACAGAAGATTATACATAAAGAACACTTCTTGTATGGCAGTAACCGGTGACACCCATTTACAACTATCATGCGATATCAAGACAAAAAGACACTAATATATAGGCATACACACACAAACACACAAACGCACACACACACCAAACAAATATAAAGAAATCTCCATGTTGGATGCAGTTTTAAATTTAGTGATGCAGCTGACCTTATGTATATAGATCAAGACAACTGGCTAGTGCTAAATGTATAACATTATGGAGCACAGGGTCACTACCATAGCATGTGGAGGTTATTGGTACTGATATATGAGGGAGGTCATGATTACTATTGTAATATGCAAACTAAAGTGTAGTTACTGCCACATACTCATGAATGTAAGTTCATTCTTGTAATTCCTGGACAGGACAGCATGTTGTGTCCTTAAGCAAAGTATATAGTTTCACATTGCTCCAGTTCATAGTACTGAAAATGAGTACCAGCTGAGTACTGGTGCAGCTTTGCTACCATTTTATTTGGGGTTTGATTTCACGAGAGGCATTTGGAACAAGTAACTTCCACTATAGCCTCAGGCTGACCAAATCTTCTGTAAATTGAAGTTAGAGAGAAACTAGAAGGAAGCCCATCATGCACATTCCTCTCCCCATGCCTGTACCATTCCTTCAGTGTTCTGCTTAGTCATAACCAGAAATGACTGATGAAAGTAGCATTAATTTTCTAGGTTATTCAATCTTTCCCAACCAATCAATGAGCTAATTGGGTAAACCTATCAATAATGAACCTATAATGGCTACTGGAAACAGCTGTAAGTTGAATTTACTACAATAAAGAAAAATATGTAATGACCATTAGTTATACCTTGTCTTAAATATATATATATATATATATGTTCTCCACCACTCCTCAACAATTAGTGTTGGTGTGTTTACATCCTTATAATTTAGCTGTTCAGAATAAGAGATCGATAGAAGTACCAGGAAAAATACAAAAGTAAGTACTGGGGTCGATTTGTTAGACTAAAATAAATTGTTCAAGGTGGTGCCCCAGCTTGGTCACAGTCTAATGACTGAAGTTAGTAAAAGATAAAAGATATGTGTGTATGCTTTGATTCTGCAAGACTTCACAAAAACAGTTGAGTTAAAATATTACTATACTTTTCATTCTCAAGTAAACAAAAGTCCCCTAGTGTCATGGACCTTGTTGGTTTTGACATGTCAAGACTAATGGAATGAAACTACCTTATTGGTGTAAAACATTTAATAGTTAGCAACAAGAAGAGCATCCAGCTACAGAAAATCTGCATCAATAAATTTCATCTATCTCATGCCAGTGTGAAGAAAAAGAAAACATAAAAGTGATGAGGAAGATGACAATGATTTATATATCTGTGTGTGTGTGTGTGTGTGTGTGTGTATTTCACAATGGTATTTTTCATACGCAATGTGATGCCAGAAATCTTCAGAGAAAATGATTTATCAAGAACCACTTAGCCAAAAATAAATGTAATTTGGATTTCTAGATTCTAAAATTTTAGAAATTAATTTTACTCAAGATAAATTACTGTTATAACAGTTGCATTATTGTCAAGTTACAAACTGAAAACATGGAGAAAGTTGTTTTTTTGTCCACTTGTTAAAATGTTGAGTAGCATAACTTTGGTTTTTAAAATAATACAAGGCCTTGTCACTAGGACGTTTGGAAAACAAGACCTTTAAGTTTATAAGCTTACTTTTTCATGTTTTAAATAGCAAAGTGTTGTGGCTTCTTATGATTTTTTTTTCCTACAAGAATTTGACTATTGTTATTGTTTGAATCAAAATACTTATAGTATAAATACACAATATCATTGAATCCATTCAGAGATGTAAAAACTTATATATATATGTATATGTATCATCATCATCATCGTCGTTTAACGTCCGCTTTTCATGCTAGTATGGGTTGGACGATTTGACTGAGGATGGGTGGACCAGGAGGCGACACCAGGCTCCAATCTGATTTGGCAGAGTTTCTACAGCTGGATGCCCTTCCTAACGCCAACCACTTCGAGAGTGTAGTGGGTGCTTTTATGTGCCACCGGCACGAGGGCCAGTCAGGCGGTACTGGCGACGGCAATGCTCGAAATGGTGTATTTTACATGTCACCTGCACAGGAGCCAGTCCATCAGTACCACCATCATTTAACATCTATGTTCCATATAGTCATGGATTGGTTCTGATGTACCCAAGAGTTGCATCGTACTCAAATGTCTGCTTTAGCACAGTTTCTGAAGCTAGATGCCTTTTCTAACACCAATCACTTTACAACATGGACTGGGTGCTTTCTTGTTCCACCTGAAGTCACCAAACAGTTTGCAGAACTTTGAACCCACACTGGGCCGAGCATCTTTATGCTAGGGGAGGAGAGGAATGCTAGGGAAAATGGGGGACAGGGCAAGTTCTTGTAGAGGGATCTGCATGTTTACTCACATCTAGTAGGGAAAAGGGGAACAGAGAAAGATAAAATGATAATTAGGAGCTGCAAGAGATAGATAATGGTGATGAAGTGCCCAGGTGACCTTATAAGGCACAAGCTGAGTAGATGTGAATGAGTGGGTGCTTGGTCTGCAAGATTGTATTGGAAAGAGAATGAGGTGATAGGGGGTTGACCCAAAATAGTTAGGGTTGAAGGGTCAATGAACAAAGAACGTGCTGAGAAAGACAGAGGGATGCAGAAGAAACAGTATGGTGGCACAAGTGGCAGGAGTACTAAGATGATACATGAGTACTAAGAGTAGAGGACAAGAGAGGGAGATGACATGGTTTGGTAGTCTGTAGGAGCTGTGGATGGAGAGAGAGAGAGTCATTGTAACATGGGTGGAGAGCAGGAAGCATAGCACTTCCAGAACTCAATTTTGCTGTGGAGGATGAGTCTTTTCAAGAACCTCATATCGCCAGAGATTCCAGTCTTTAGTCATCTCTACCATCAGATTCAGGTTTCTGAGGTCAACCTTCCCACTTCATCCTATGTCTTTCTGGGTCTCCCTCTTCTGCAGGTTCCAACCACATTAAATGATTGGCACTTTTTTATGCATCTGTCCTCATCCATATGCATCACATGTCCACATCAATGCAGTCTTCTCTCTTGAATGCAAACCCTGATTCCTCTTATGCCAAGTTTTTCATTCATCACCTTTGTACTAATTCTTTCATGCACACTCACATTAGATATCCAAGAGAGTATATTTGTTTTATTTCTTTCAAGTTTTCTCAAGAAGATATCAGTGCCCCAAGTGTGATATGAACTCACAACCTCTGCATTTCTCATGCATGACTCAAACAGTGACTTACATGTTTTTAAAAGCCTGCTTTAGTAATTGTAGCTTTTGGTTCAAACTGAGCTGGGAGTTGTTGTTTAACTCTATGTGAGCTCTCAACCAGTGGCCTTGTAACCAAAGTCATTCCAGCTATAACCTACCATGCACTTGTATTTCAAGGACTTCATTGTCCAATGTATACATTTGGTTGTTAAAGTGTGATTTTAGCAATATTTCACTAATACTTTAGCAAGTAAATTGACAACTGCATGTTGGCCCCCTTATTTGCCTGCATCCCTAGAGTAATGTGCATGTGTGTGTGTGTGTACATGCACACACACACGTCCATATATTGGATGGATTGGCAGTCTTTAAAGGTGTAGGATAACCTTTTTGTTATGACTCTGAAATGATGAAAAGTTGTCTGTAGCTGAGTTAGAACAACTCTGCAGAGTCAGAAAAAATACTACAAAACATCACAAGACACTCTCTCATAAAGAAAAAGAGATTGTCTTGTGATGTTTTGTAGTATTTTTCCTAACTCCACAGAGTTGTTCTAATTCTGCTACAGACAGCTTTAACTTTTCATCATTTCAGAGACATGACAAAAAGGTATCAATCCAGTACTGTGGATTGCAGCAGAACGGTTAGAGGGAGTCAGGCAGGGTATCTCATGGTATCTGTTCTAGTTTTATGCATTCTGAGAGTAGCACCTGCAATGATGCTGGTGCCAAACAGTATTGGCAAAAGTTAGTGAACTTTCCTTTGGATAAACATTATTGGCATGTAAAGGAGAGATTTACGACAGAGATTTCCTCAAAAAATTTTTGCCTATGGCTGTGTGGTTAAAAAGCTTGCTTTGCAACCATGTGGTTTGGAGGTTCAGTCCCACTGCATAGCACTTAGGGAAAGTGTCTTCTACTTTGGTTCCTGGTGAGCTGGTGTCTTGTGAGTGAGTTTGGTGGACGAAATCTGTGTGTGTGTGTGTGTGTGTGTGAGAGTGCATGTATGTGTATCTTTGCATTTGTTCCTTCCACCCCTCACTACTTGACAGTTGGTGTTGGTTTGTTTACCCATAACATAGCAGTGTGGCAAAATAGATTGACAGAATAAGTGTGAGACTTTAGAAAAATGAATACTGGAGACAATTTGTTCAACGAAACCCTTCAAAGTGGTGCCCCAGTATGGCCGCAGTCCAATGACTGAAACAAATAAAGGATAACAGAAACAGGTTGGTACATGGTCATCATTGACCGACAGGATTCAACACACACACACACACACACACACATGCATGCACACACCCACACACGAATAGGGAATGTGATGAAATGTACCAAAGACTAGTTTCAGATGCAAACAAAGTTAATTACAATAAACACAAAAGATGAGGTTAAAATTGTATGAATTAAAATTTGTCCTGAAATGTCTTTAAGGGAATAAAAATCTTATTGAAAAAGTGAGTACAGTAACACAACAGTAATAAAAGTTACTTGCCATCAGCAACATCATCATCTTCATCATCATCTTCATCGTCATCCTCTTCAAAATTAATTGAAGCACTTTCAGAAGAGATCATACTGCTTGTTCGAGAATGGGTACAAACCTGTCATAGAAATGTTATTTGTATGAGGAAAATTTATAGTACACACACATACATAGTTAAACCGTCAAGGAAAGCAGGGGAGGGTATTCTGAAATATAAATTGACTAAAATTTAAATGGAAATATGCTGTGTCACTGGTTATCTGATTTTGGGTAAGGAAATGAAAACCAATTTGTAATAAGTTTATATGAATAATTCACAATGAAGTACAAATATGAATATCAAAATAACAATCAATAAGGCAAAATTAATATATATATATACATATATATATATATATATACATGCATGTCTGTATGTAAGTGTGAATATATATATATATAAATATTAGTTAAAGAATAAAAAGACTGGGTTAATGACTCAACATATCACACCCCCTCAATGAACATATATAAGAAATACAGCATAATCTGTCAAACACAAGGAATAAGAAGAAATAATAAATAAATAAAAATAGAGCATATAGTTTAAAATTTTTATACACGAATATATTGTTTCAACCGATAACATGGAACTGAAAAAAATCGAGTTAAAGGTATAAAGCAATACACGTGAATATCATTTCATAGAAGTTAAAAAAGTTAAAATTAATACAAATAAAAATTAATACGGAAGGAGTAAAAATTTCAAATATAATAACATATAATATAAGTCGATATAGTAAAATAAAATGACATGAAGAAATGAGGTACCATAAAGTAGTCTATCGGTTGAAAAAACAAGGACAGAAGTGATTTAACACCACTTAGAATTAAAGTTCAAAGTTCTTCAACTCCCTCGGGCACATTTCACATCTCAAAACCAGTAGACACCAAAAGGCAAGTTCGCACCAATCCGGCACACACAAGAGCAAACAACAGGCACCCAGCAAGTATCAACAGGCAAAAGTTCAATTCCGCTCACCATATCAAAAAAGGTTCACCACACATGAGTCAAAAACAATTACAGCACACCGCAGGTATCCATCAATAAAAACAATTTCACGAATTTCATACAATACCTATGGCCATTTCGGAGGTACACCACTGTATTTCAAAACACAATAGAGTGTAAATTGGTGATGACCCCTCGTCAGGGTGAACACACGTACAAAGTTACAACATGCACAAGATGAAAAAAAAAACTGATTTCTCTAAGGAGCAAATATATATAAAAATGGACCAGCCTATGTAAATAAGTGGAAGATTAAAAAAAAAAAGAAGAAAAAAAGTGCCATTTTAGAATAGCCAAACAGGCTGCAATATCAACACCAATCTACGAGGTTTCAAATCACCCTAACGTAAACTATTACACTTGTTATTTATTTTTATCTCTATAGTTTCAAGAAGAAAAACTTCTTGAAACTATAGAGATAAAAATAAATTTAAAAGTAATAACAAATGTAACAGTTTACGTTAGGGTGATTTGAAACCTCGTAGATTGGTTTTGATACTGCAGCCTGTTTGGCTATTCTAAAATGGCACTTTTTTTTTTTTTTTTTTTTTTGGAATCCTCCAATTATTTACATAGGCTGGTCCATTTTGTTTATATATATTTGCTCTACTGGTTTTGAGATGTGAAATGTGCCCGAGGGAGTTGAAGAACTTTGAACTTTAATTCTAAGTGGTGCTAAATCACTTCTGTCCTTGTTTTTCCAACCGATAGACTACTTTATGGTACCTCATTTCTTCATGTCATTTTATTTTACTATATCGACTTATATTATATTATTATATTTGAAATTTTTACTCCTTCCGTATTAATTTTTATTAGTATTAATTTTAACTTTTTAACTTCTATGAAATGATATTCACGTGTATTGCTTTATATCTTTAACTCAATTTTTTTCAGTTCCATGTTATCGGTTGAAACAATATATTCTTGTATAAAAATTTTATACTATATGATATATTTTTATTTATTTATTATTTCTTCTTGCATTATTTTTCTTGCGTTATTTCTTCTTATTCCTTATGTTTGACAGATTATGCTGTATTTCTTATATATGTTCATTGAGGGGGTATGATATGTTGAGTCGTTAACCCAGTCTTTTTATTTTTTAACTAATATTTTACTCTTGTCTCAATTATTCTGAGCACTTCTCCTTGCAGCCCTGTATAAAATCTATTGGTTTCCTAATAAGAAACCATTAATACTATATATATATATATAGTAAAATAAAAGTTAGGCAGGCAGTTGTTAATGACATGAAAGTATTTATAAATTAGTTATACAGATGTGTGTATAAATACAATTAAGCAGAAAAACAGGAAACCAGTCCACAGTTGTTCTCATAAATAGGTAAAACACCTAGAGAGTTCATACTCTGACATCATAGATAGATGGGAAAAGAATCCAGACAATCCTTTACAACTGTTTCTTAGGTTTGGTGATCAACAAGTGCAGTGGTGTGCATTATGCATACAAAAACATGTAGTAAATTGGTGTTAGAAGATGTATATGAAATAGCACAAATTTAAGTTATAATGATAGTATATATTATTATGATGACACTATGAAATTAATGTACTTGATTACTGAGCAAATGGTCATGAATTCAAACCTTATTTTTCCTCTAGACACAGTGTTTGATGCAGTGTACCTAACTGAAGAAAACAGACACTGCTCTGTACTCTATAGTGGGAAGAGCAGTAAAATTCAGTTGCATCAGCCACAAAACTACCTCATAGATGCAAGAAAATATAAAACAGATATAGATACAAGCAGTTAAAAGATATAGAAAATAGTACATCTCTGACAATTCAATAACTTTTTCCTTACCAAATTCCAAACTGAAAGACACTACCTTTGTTTCAATTAATTTTGAAAATAATGAAGAATTTAGTAAAATAGCTTTGTCATTATTAAGCTAGTGTTTATAAAATAAATCAATAAGAAATTTTGATGAAAGGTTCTTATTTAATTCACTTTGAACCAAGAAGTTTGCATTATAGGAACAAGAGCTGTCTGAGGCAGGTCGGTATCAAGAGGATTTAAATAGTTCTTATCCTGTCACTTTAATTAAGTCCATAGTCAAGAAGCTTGTATTTAGGCACATACTTTTTATATTTTAACTAGCAGTCTTTGGCTGCTATCATTGGTGGTTTGCAGAGGAGATTTAAGCAAACCCTCACAGATTGTTAAATAACAATGATGCATGTTGTCAAAATGGACATCATTGGTTTAATTTCATGGTGACAATTTATAGATGTTTGTCTATATATTATTTATTCTTAACTTAATTTCTATTTAGTAATTAGTTCTTAATAACCCAATCTATATAATGATGATAGATGTATTAAACTAAAATTCTGCAATTGATGGGAATTCTACTGAAAAATTTACTAATTGATACATTTAATTGAAAAAAGTTAGGTAATTATCTCTCTTTATTACTCTGCAGCAATTGGACATATTCTTTTTGTTTCTTGCTTTCAAGAAATTGATGTTGTCAATTAAATTGACACCAGTAAATTACCTAATTGATCAGCCCATTCCTTCCTCTTTCACCTATCTTGGAGAACAAACAAGGAATCTCACTGGATATGCATAGACCCCATGGCTTGTACCTATACTCTCCTTCAAGCCATTTGATATTGACATCTTTCACCATTTATCTATCTGCAGCTATTCATCACAGTTTCACTTCTGTTCTGTTCTGTTTTAAAAATGGAAATGAGTGGACCATTAGTCTTGTGAAGATGTAATGTGGTTGATGTTGGGAAAGGCATTCAACTGTAGAGACTAATCCAAAAATGAAACTTAGGTATGAGATGTGGTCCTGTGACCCATCTAACAAAGCATCAGTAATCTGTGCAGCCCATGTGAGTAATTGAAAGAAACATTAAGTGATAAGGATGGTGATGTTGATGATGATGATATTTATTCTATCAATCTCAGAGGAATAAAAAGAAAAGTTAACTCTGCCAGAATGTTGGAAATGGCCAGAATACCATGTGTATTACCCATCTGTTATAGTAACCATGTGACTGGACTCTCATTTCAGTTGAAAACAGCCATTTTTCTGACTGCTAAATCAAGCAAATACATACACATCTTACATTTATAAGGATAATGATGATGGTGCTGTTGTTGTTGATGAAGAGGTTGATACATTTGTTCTAAAGATTATGCATTTGTACTGAGGATGCACTGAAGTGTGAAACTTATTTCAGTGAAGTTTGGGGAAACAGGAATTATTTAGTGAAATATCCTACAAATTTTGAAATAATTGGAATTTGAGGAATTGGAAATGGAATATTTCCAAAAGACTTTTTTGAATGGAACAGTGATGTATGTAATCTTGAAATATTACTTTAATGGCCTTCACAATAAATTACTAACCTTTGCTTCATATAACAAGTCAAAGAAATAACTCAACGAAAATTAATATAAAAATAGTAAAAGTAATAATGAATTCATTTACCTAGACAACAGACAAATTTTATTGGAGAGAAGACAAAATCAACTCTAACACATTATTGGTGACTTTTGTTTCCGAGACTAGAAAGATCAAAAGAGAAGTCACCAAAGCAAAATTTGTTTTAAGTTTCTTGAAGGAGAAACCTAATATTCTAAGAATGTTGGTCTGGTCTGCTACTTTTTATTTTTATTTATAGAATATACAGTAACAAAGGAAGGTAAGTGAAGAGGTAGATAGACAAAAAGGATTTTTTGGTATTTAGTTATGTTTCATTACATCCTGTGTTAAAATTCCACTGAGGTAGACTTTGTCTTTTATCCTTCCAATACAATAAGTACTAGTTGTTGTGTTGTTTAGCCTTTCCAATAAAATAAGCACTAGATGTTGTGTTGTTTAGCTGGTCTCTGATCCGAGGTATTCCAGTACTTTGCTGGTACTTTCTTTTATTGTCTCTAGAAGGCTGAAAGGCAAAGTGGACCCCAGTAGGATTGAACTCGAAGCATAAAGTGCCATAACTAAATAAGTTAAGATATTTTTGCCCAGTATTCTAAACAGTTTTGCAAATTCATTGAACATGATCTCAAATTTTGGGGAGGAAATAATCAATCAATCGGCCCATTATTTGACAAGTACTATTTTATCAACCTTTAAAAGTGGGGAAAAACAAGACTGAACAGGGTGAGAATTAAACTCAAAAAGTAAAGGGATGTAACTAAATAAAACATTTAATTTACTGTCCTACTGATTCTGATACTCTATCACTACTACAAATATATATATGAACATAATATTGCAAATTAGCAATCATTAGAGCATCAGATAATTTCTTTTTTTTTTTTTAATGTATAGCTATATTTTGATACATAACATTATTCATTCTGTTTATAAGACAAGCCATATACTAGTAATGATAATTATAGTTATTTTGAATGTCTGTGCAAGGCCAACAATTTTGAGAAGGGGACAGTTGATTACATTGTCCCAATGTCCCAGAGCTTATCAAACCCAGCGAGATGAAAAGCAAAGTTACCCTCAGCAGGATTCAGAATCAGAACAAATACTGCAAGGAATTGTTTTCAACACTCTCTCAATTCTGCCAAACCAACCAACCAACCAAATAATAATAAGCTCACTATACGGTTAAGTTCCTGCCCTTGTGTGGTTCACTTATTCAGCTGTGCTGTGTAATACTACCACTTGACAGTGACTTTGACGGAAGCTACTATGTTGTAAGTAGTCAATTCAGGTCTTTGCTCTGAGGATGACTTCTCTTCATCCAGCCAGTCTTGGAGGCCTTGAAAAAGTCAAGGGCCCTACCTCAGCCTACCATACCACAATAATAATAATAATAATGATAATAATAATAATTATTATTGTTATTATGATAATGATGATAATTCTTTCTACTACAAGCACAAGGATTGAATTTTTGGTGGGAGGAAACTAGTCAATTACATTGACCCCAGTGTTTTACTGGTACTTAATTTATTGACCCCCAAAAGGATAAGTGGCAAAGTTGGCGTCGACAGAATTTGAACTCAGAAGATGATGATAGGCGAAATACCGTTAAGCATTTCATCCAGCACATTAACAATTCTGCCAGTTTCCTACCTTAATAATAAATGCCCTGATGTCATACCAGGCACTGGTCACATGGCTTCTGATCTTAACTGATTGAAAGTGTTATCATGTACATGTTTTGTCTTGGCATAAAAGATGGGCTGCAGCAAATATTTTGCTCAATACCACAGATTTGTTTGTCAGCTTGTCAGTTGAGCATGTCTCTCAGAAGCTGACATGTGCATCTCTGATCTCAAGCAGTTGTAGTGGGGGAGCATCATAGCCATGTGTTGAGAGGAATTCTTTGGGGTTTGAATTATTCAACTCTGGAAGCATGGGTGTCTCATTCAACATCCTTAAACAACCTTTATTCAAGGACCGTTTGAGTGGGATGGGCTTCTCAACCTGAAGAAAATTTTATCTGGGTTCCACCTGCAAGATCATGCTTTTTATCTTGGTATGAGATATGGTTGTGAAGCATGTGCCTGATGTACCCTTAGATGGGTAGTCATGATGGGTATATTGGGCTTTGTATATTTGTACTCCAGTGTCACTTTGATGGCATGCACTGCTCTCTCAGTCTATGTTAATAATAATAATAATCCTTTTTACTACAGGCACAAGGCCTGAAATTTTGGGGGATGGGGAAAGTTGATCACATTGACTCCAGTACTTGACTGGTACTTAATTTATAAACTCTGAAAGGATAGAAGACAAGGTTGACCGTGGTGGAATTTGAACTCAGAATATAAAGATAGACAAAATGCTTCTTAGCATTCTGTCCACTGTGCTAATGATTCTGCCATATATGTGTGTGTGTGTGTGTGAAATTGATAATAAATATCATTTATGATAAAAATTTGTGGTTTCATTTTGATTACTGTACCAGTGACAGAAGGTAAAACTTCTCAATGCAATTCATCTGCATTTAGTGTCTCTGACTGTGATTCACTTTCACTCTATTTGTTGTTTTAGTTTCCTTCTACCAGCATGACCGACGTGAAACACATTTCATTTTATTACATGGAAGATGGGTGGGTGTCTGTGTGAGAGATTGATTAATACAATTTATGATAAAATCTTAGTTCCATTTTGATTAAAATACCTGCATCTTCAAAGCTCACAGCACTTCACCCGCATTTTGCGTCTCTGACTGTCAGTCACTTCTACTCTGTTTGTTGTTTTAGCTCCCCTCTACCAGCAGGACTGACAGGACACATTGCATTTTATTATATGTAAGTTATCAGAATTAAAGTAAATTTGCATTTGAAATACTCACTTTTTTAATTGTAGTTTGATTATCAAAATCTTTTAATTTTTTGTTTTTTATTAAAATTTTGTACTTGAGTTGATTTGGAGATGGTAGTTGAGGATCATCACTGAAGTCACTGTCAAACAGATATTTTGTTACCAGTTTATCACCGAATGTGGACTAGAAAAAATAGAAATATGGAACATCATAAATATTAAACAATATATATCCAGTAACAGAATATCATTATTGACTAATATATTGTGACAAATCTATCCAACAGCAAATTACTTGAAAGAAAATAAATTTTTATTGAAAATATTCATTGCTTTTTGCTTAGATGAAGGTCTGTGCTGGCTGAAATGTTGGTTTATAAACACATACACACACACATACACGCACACACATGCACACACGAACTTCATTAGCTTACAGCTGTTTCTGCTATAAGATGCAGTCAGTGGACTCATAGTTGAGTGCCTGAATAACACCCTATAGCTTCATCAGAGCCTCGAATATTAAGTACTTCATATTTGAGGCTCTGCTGAAGTTATGAGATGTTAATCAGGCACTCAACTATGAGTCCACTGCATCTCATAGCAGAAACAGCTGCAAGCTAATGAAGTAGATTGTGTGTGTGTGTATATATATATATATATATATATATAAACCATAAAAGGAGGTATGAGAGGTGAATATATATTCATTTAAATATGTAACCTCTTTTGGATTACAGCTGTTTTGCAACCTTTTCTTATAGGATTAATTTCAGTGTAAATGAAATTATGCTTGCATGTTTGCATTGGTGTGCATGCTTTGCATTATTAAATACAACTTTAGGAATTGAATCGTTAGTGTACCTATGATGTTCTGGTGATCTGATGAGCTAGCCTTATATATTTGCATGGATTTGTGAATATACAGTTGTATTGCATAATGCTGAGTATACATATTAAAGTAAAAATGTAAGCATAATTTCTTCTACACTGAAATTAATACTACATGAAGAAGGTTGTGAGATAGCTCTAATCCTAAGGATGTGATGTGGTTAAATAAATATATACGGTCTTCTCATACCTCCTGACTTTTATGGCTATATACTCCTCATAAAATAATTTCATTGATCAGTTCTCCTGGATTTCAGCTGCATGAACACTCTACATTACACTTCCCTGTATTGGATTAAAATGTGGACTGTTAGCTGAGTCTGTAAGAGGAGCTTACTGTCGTAATAACTACATAATTCTCTGAATTCATATATCTTTTAGCTTTTATCTTTTACTTGTTTCAGTGATTAGACTGCGACCATACTGGGGAACCACTTTAAAGAATTTTTAGTTGAATGAATTGACAACATACTTAGTTTCTTCCAAGCCTGATACTTATCCTATTGGTCTCTTTTGCCAAACTGCTAACTTAAAGGAACATAAAAACACCAACACCAGTTGTCAAGTAAAACACCAGTTGACAGTAAAACACACACACACACACATATATGGCGGGCTTCATTCAGTTACCACATACTAAATTCACTCACAAGGCTTTGGTCAGCCCAAGGCTATAATAGAAGGCACTTGCCTAAGGTGCTATGCAGTGAGACTGAACCTGGAACTGTGTGGTTGGGAAGCAAGCTTCTTACCACACAGCCATGCCTACACCTTTAAATACATGATGTAATGTCAGAACAGTTAAAAAGTAAACAAACAGAAAGACAATGGTATGGTGTTACTTCACTACTCATAGGGAAAGAAAATATAATGGAGTGTCCTTGATATTTTGAATTTTAGCCTTTCTAAGCATTTTGCCCAGCCTGCTAACAATTCTGCTAATTTCCACCTTAAAATTGTTAAATATTAGCAGATAATATACATATTACCATGCTAGAAAATGGACAACTGAAGTAGGGATTTAAAGCAAAAGAGAGTTTGTATTTTAAAATGGTCAAAAGAGGGAAAGTGACTGAAGAGGAATGTGTGTGTGTGTGTGTGTGTGTGTGTGTGTGTGTTCAAGATATGTGCACAGAAATGTTTAACTGTTTAGCAACTAAGTAAAGAGAAAGCAACTTTATGTGTGTTCTATTAGTACAAATGTTAAGAGGGTAGCTGTTGATTGGTGTGTTAGTGAAGAGTGTGTTTTGGGTGTGATAGTGTACCATGTCCTTTTAAGTATCCGTATAAAGGGGAGCATATTTCTATTTTTATTTTCTTTTGCATTTGTAAATTCATTTAGAGTTTTCAACCCTTAATTATTGAAATGAATTTCAAATTATGTTATATGAAATAGGTTTATATTTTGTTTCTTCCATGGTTAGTTTTTAAATATTTAGTCTCACACTTGTTTATTTGAAGGAATATGTTATTAAAAGTGTTTTAAAGTGGATGTGTTCTATGAAGATTTTTCTTAAGATATAATTAATATAGGCTTGTATAAGATGAATAACTTTCTTGTTCTACTTGATGTAACAAGAGACATGGTCAATCTCCTCTACTTAGGTCTGCAAAAGCATTGCAGGCTTTTTAAATTGAAGAAATTGATGATGCTAATCTCTTGCACAAACTGTTACATGTCGACATCTGTAGGTTGAGATATACTAGACAGTGGATGTTTTGAAGAGAAAAGACTGGACATAGTAGTTAGTGCACAGTCAGAGAGCTGAAGTAATGACAAGTGAGTTGGGAGTGCCTGTGTAGAGATGCTACAAGACCAGGCAGAACTGAGTAGCTGGGGCCATTACAGTAGTAGCATGCCTATAGGCTAGAAGCTGAAGCATGTTTGTGAATGATTTTAAGCTAGTCATTTAAAAGGCTTTTTCTCAGAATGTGGTCTCACATTTCAGTGTCTGTGCTACAGCAACAACATCCTAAACGCGAGAGCAAAAAATACTTCATTTTGAGCCTTGTCTGATGGCTTGAATTCACACAACCATAAATGTATAAATTCACAGTTATTGTCTCTTTATACATTCAGATACAGGCAATAAGTGAATTCACTTTATCCACACACCAGTGTTTAAAGTATTAAAACTAGGGAATATGTATAGATAAATCATTTAATGAAAAGACAAAAGTTCTCAAGTTTATGTTCTTCACGAACATTCATAGTTTATACCTACTTTGCAGAAATTTTGTTGAAAATTAATTAAATACACATTTACCTGTGTATATATTAGTAATATTGTAGGAAATGACCCATTATATAAATCTTCCTCAGTTAAAACACCTCAACATATGCACAGAATACTTGTGCAGGTAAGAATTCAATGCAGTACAACTGTATCGTGCAATATGGAGCAGGAATATTGGTGCAGATATGTAAAATGATTTATTATACACTGAAATTATTATTTCATGATGAAGGTTGCAAAATGACCATAATCTTATTGATATCAAGTGCTAAAATAAATATATTTACCTCTCATACTGTCTGGCTTTTTATGGTGTGTATGTGTGTGTGTGTGCATGTATTTTCTTATCTTGCCAAATTTTCTTCATCTGCTCTCTCTGGTCTTTCTTAAATTGTGTTGGATCTACGGCTTCATTCACTTTTAAGGTTCCCTGCATTTTCACTGCTTCAATCACTCCCCTTGATGTACAAAGCCAGGCTATTCTCCCCTTGATGTACACCAGGGTCGTACACGCTCAGGCATGTAAGGTATGCGCTGCATGCTCTGTGATTTTTTTATCCATATCATCGGAAAATTAGATAAAATAGTTACTTTTGTTTCAAAGAAACTCCGTCCAGGTATTTTCTAAATATTCTTCCTCCCCTTCCCCCTCTCTCACTGACTCGTACGTCTGCTTTGAGAAGACCACGTGACACCCCCTCTCTGTCTCTTTGTTAGTGTAGAATTGTTGCTAACCTCGTTCCACTTTCTGACCCGAACAATAGCAATCCCATAATTCCTGAGTTAGCCAACTGAAATGTCGGAATAAACTGGCGGTAAGTTTGAATTTTTTTTTCATTCAAAATATTTGTTTGCACTAATATATTTTTGGAGTGTTTTGAATGCAAAAAATATTATCTATATTATATTTCTTATTTCAGAAGTAGCTAATTAATCTTAAATTAATTTGACTAACGTTATTTTTACGTTTTATTGAAATTCACTCAGATGCAATTTACTCAGACGCTTACACGTGTGTTTTTATATAAAAGTAACCTTTTTCAAAATGAGTGTTGTAAACGATATTTTGAGAAATAGTTTTTCGAAAAGAGACTTCAATGGAAAACAATTAATTATAAACGGTGGGAGACCAACACCGAATTTACCTAATTTGTGAAGCTACAACAAGAAATTCACGAGACAATTTCAAGTTAATCTGTATGAAAAAAACAAATGGTTAACTGGAAATGCTACACTTAATAAATTATTCTCTTGGCCTTGTTTACTTTTTTGCTTAGAAAAGAATGTTTAGAATGATAAAGGTTATGATGATTTAAATAATTTACATATGGCTATGCTAAAGCACGAGCGTTCTCCAAGGCATATAAAATCTTTGATAGATCTTAAAATATTCGTGATCTTGTTGAAGCTATGCCAGAACTCTTCAATCTATGTAAGTTGATTTTGACAATTCCGTCTACCACTGCTTCTGTAGAGCGATCCTTTTCTGTATTAAGTAGAGTCGAAATATACGAAAGAAATGCAACAGGAAAAAGAAGACTGTCTGGGTTAGCACTAATGTCAATTGAAAAAGATTTATTACAACAATTGACGAAAAGAGAAGATTTCTACGAAAATATGATAGATATATTTGCCCAGAAAGATCGAAGAATTGAATTAATTTATAAATGAGGTAAATAACATTTTAGAACATTAAAAAAAAACCTAATATATTAAAGGGCATATATTGCAGGTTTTGGTTAGTGTTTGTTATAACGTAAGTTTCGACTTTCTTACATCAGTATTGTTTCGCAGGAGAAATGGCTCGATTTCTTCGTCACACCTAACCTACATAGGTTTTCCTTTCTGTACTGCTGGGTGTAGTCTATTTACGGCCGTAAAAATGTCTTGTTTCAATCTCAGAGATGTTGACTTCTGCCACAACAGTTTTTTTTTGGGGGGGGGGCTTTTTACAATGTTGAATTTTGGCAGTCTTTCATTGTGTGTATTCATGTATATGCGTGTATTTTCAATGTGCGTGCGTGAGACGTCTTTTAATATACGGAGTTCAGTAAGTCTCAGAACAGTCTACTTGATTATCAATAATTTTCCCAGAATTGACAAGTGGCATGATAAAGCACCTGACTTGTCTTCGAGAGCGTAACTATCTAAGACCATGGCCATATAATGTAACTAAATGTGTTCTCTTTATTAAATCAATTCAAATTGATTCAGCTGAACCAATAGGTATAGGGGCTAATGCAGAATCGCACCCCTTTGAAAAACGAAATTTTGTGAAAATGTTTTTCGAATTCCTACCTTTAACAGAGATTCCGAATATGCAAAAATATTAACAGAATCCAATATCATCTTTATTCCATTTCACTTATGATTTTTAGACTTTTTTAAGGGAGAGTGAGGATGGGAAAGTACTGACGTTTCGAAGAGAGAGAAAAATACAAACAATACACTTATTTCAGGCTTATCTCTACAGAGCCATTTTTTATTCCCTGCTTATTCTAGGTCATACGGGGGTGATTGCATATTCACAATCTCCCATATGTAAATCGTAGGAACACGAAAATTCTTTTACTGAAAAATTATCAGTGGTAGGGGGGAGAAATTCATTGCATGCCCAACCGCGGAAGTCACCGCACGCCACTGCCTTACACAACACACCAATCCCCGATCTCCTTTTTTCCTCTTTACATACAATGTTGACACATCACTCTTGGGGCGTAGTTCCTTGTTTATTTTCATTAATTTACATGTTCTCCAGTCTATCTCTTGTAAGTCATGCTTCTTCCAAGATACTATTCCTGCCCCATATCTCATCAAAGCAACTGCCCATGTGTTAATTGCTCTAATCTTATAGCTGCTATTTAGCTTCAGCTGGAGCACAAGCCGAGTTCTCCCCAGATATACTTTCCTGTACATTTCTATCATCTTGTGTTTATTCATCTTATCTCTTTCAATGATACCCAGGTACTTATATCCTTCTTCTCCGACTTTCTTTATAGTTTCACCACTTTCCTGCTTGATATCATAGCTTTTACTAATTTTCCCCCTTTTGAGAATTACTACACCACTTTTCTCAGTCCCAAATTCCATGCCAATATCTTTGCTAATCATCTGCACAGTTGCTGTCAAACTCACAATTTCTTTCTCAGTCTTAATGAATAGCTTTTGGTCATCCATAAACCATGGGTTGTTTACTTTCACTCTGCCTAGCTAGTAGCCCACATGCATCTTTCTTAAAACACTCGTTAGTGGTAGTATGCAGACCACAAATAGGAAAGGCAACAGACTGTCCCCTTGAAAGATTTCTCCTTTGATATTTCCCTCTCCCAGCTTATCTCCCCATTGAATTTTGTATTAACTTCAGGATATTGTGGTAGACCTTAAGCAGTTTAAGGCATTCAATAATCCACAAGTGTGGGACCATGTCATATACTTTCCTGTAGTCCACCCATGCTATCACCAAACATTTGTGTCTCTTCTTACAGTCAGCCAGGATAGTCTCATCTATTAGTAATTGATACTTCGGTCCTCTTATGTCTACTCTTTTTGTTCCACTGGTAGTAGGTCGTTGTCATCTAGGTACTTATAGATGCTGTTTGATATGATGCCCTTCATCAGTTTCCTCATCAGTCGCAAACAAGATATTGGCCGGAAATTTCCATCCACATTCCCTTTACTTGGGTCCTTCTGGCATAGTATCGTTCTTCCTTTTGTCATCCAAGCTGGTACTTGGATATCACTACTCAATATTTCGTCCATATTTCTTGCAATTCTCCTGTGCAGAACAGTCACGTTTTGAAGCCAAAAGGCCTGAACCCCATCTGGGCCAGACACTTTCCAGTTAGGAATTTTCCTGCACTGATCTCTAATCATCTCCTCAGTTGTTCTCAATTCCTCCTACTCATACTCTCCACTCTCCTCGTTGAGTGTCTTTAACCACTCTGCTTCAGTTTCGTGTTGTTTCTCCTGAGACCATGTTTGACCAGATTCTTTTACTTTCTTCAGCATCCAACACAACTTTTTCGCCTTTTTCTTTCCCATCCAGTTCTTGATAGACTCGTTTTTGATTTTGTTTGAAAAGTCTGTTTAATCTGTGCTGCTCAATTCTCTTTCATATCTCTTTTGTTTATGTGCTTCAACTTTCAACATTATTATTATTATTATTATTATTATTATTATTATAATATTTGAAAAATGAATAGAAATGGCTTTTCTGATAATTTTTCCACTTTAATAATTAGATGTTTATAAGTTTCCAAAAGGTCTGTTAATGACAACGGTACCTGCCAGCAAGTCTACTTAACAATATCATCACAAGCATACACATTTAGTTCTCACACATAGTGTACATACGTATACATACACAAATACACACACACACTTAACCATATATACATATGTGTGTGTGTGCATATATATATGTACATATATACACACACACATATACACATATATACATATATGTATGTATATATATTCACATATACACATTTTTATACAGAATATTTTTATGTATATAAATATATGTATGTGTGTCTATATATATGTGTGTGTGTGTGCATATGTGTGTGTGTGTGTGCATATGTGCATGTGTGTGTCCATATATGTGTATATGGGTATGCTGTGAGGACATGTGGCATAGTTGGATATTCAATTGACAATTGTAAGGTCATGAGTTTGGATAACCGATGGTGTGTCATGTCCTTGGGCAAGACACTTCATTTCATGTTGCTCTAGTCCACTCAGCTGGCAAAAGTGAATGGAGCCTGTATTCCAGGGACCAAGCCATGTCACGTCCTGGGTTGTGCTGAATCACCCTGAGAGCTGTGTTAGGGGTAACTATGTTTGTGGATAGGTGTGTGTATATATATATATGTACAGGCATGCGTGTGGATACCAGTGTGGGTGTATGTAGGTATGTCTTCCTGGGTATCTATGTGGGTGTGTGTATATATATATACATATATATATATGTGTGTTCTTTTATTCGTTCCAGTCATTTCATTGCAGCCATGATGTTGGAGTACTGCCTTTAGTCAAACAAATCAGCCTCAGGACTCATTCTTTGTAAGCCTAGTACTTATTTTATCGGTCTCTTTTGCCAAACTGTTATGTTATAGGTACATAAACACACCAACATCAATTGTCAAGCGATGGTGGGGGTACAAACACAGACACACACAAATTTACACACATATATGTTGGGCTTCTTTCAGTTTCCATCTACCAAATCCACTCACAAGGCTTTGGTCGGCCCAAGGCTATAGTAGAAGACACTTGCCGAAAGGTACCACGCAGTGGGACTGAACCCAGAACCATGTGGTTGGTAAGCAAGTTACTTACCACGCAGCCATGCCTATGTCTGTGTGTGTGTATGTATGTGTGTGTGTACGTACATATATGCTTACATGTGTATATGTGTAAATATAAAAAGATGTGTGTGTGTATATTAGTAGGCATATATCTATGAATGTAGGTATGGATATACAAACTCATGCAAGCATGTATATGTATGTGTGTACGTGTCTATGCATGTGTGTGTCTGTGCGAGTGCATGAATAGTCGTACGTTCTTTTTTATATATACACATATGTATATGTGAGTTTGTATGTATATTTACATATATATATATATATGCGTGTGTATATATATATATGTGGTTGTATGTGTATATGCACAGGTGTGTGTGAGAATACAAATATATATGTAATAAGTATAATATATGCATATTTGTACATGACTCTATATGTATAGAATTATGTATGTATATTTATGTGTGTTTGTGTATCTATGTATATGTATGTATATATGTATACATACATATGTGTATGTATGTGTATATATATGTGTGTGTATGTGTATATATGTATATGTGTGTATGTATAAGTATTTATACACACACGTATGTATGTAACGCCGGTGTTAAAACGTGGGTAGCTGATGAAGTAGAATGTTCTCTATGTGGCTCGTGTGTTCTCGTCTACGTTTGTTTGCAATGTCCTGTACCCAGATATGCACCTATACATACAGGTGGATGTTGGTATGCACATACCTGTACGTATATATGCATATACTCATTTACTATTTGTTTATATATATATATACATATATAAATAGATATGTATGTATGTGTGTATATATATATGTATGGGTGAGTGTGTGTGCGTTTATGTATGTATATGTATGTACACTATGTGTGAGAACTAAATGTGTATGTTTGTGACAATATTGGTAAGTAGACTTGCTGGCAGGTACCTTTGTCATTAACAGACCTTTTGTAAACTTATAAACATCTAATTACCAAAGTGGAAAAATTATCAGAAAAGCTATTTCTATTCATTTTTCACATATATAAAATACTATACCAAGGACTTTCTCTTTCTTATTCTACTATATATGTATATATATGTGTGTGTGTGTGTGTGTGTATGAATATGTATATATGTATGTATATACATATATATGCACATGCACACACACACACACACACACACACACACACATATATGTGTTGTGTTCTTTGTGAGATTAAATTTAATTTATTACTTATTTTAATTATGAGTATTCATTGGGTTTCATTATATTGTTTGAAATATTTTTAGGTTTCCTGGAGTGTTTTACTTTCAGGAGATTGTTCTTTCAGAATTTCTATTTATGGTTGGGGTTCTTTGCTAGGAATATTACTAAGTTTTCTGTTTTGCATAAATGACATCATTTGATTCTTGACATTATGGTCTGTTTGAATTTGTAATTTCTATTCTTGCTTTTAATATCTAGGTATAACGGGATAATGACATGTAATTACTGTAGTGTTTATGCTGAAAAGTAAGGATATATTGATCATAACACTTCTTATATTTGCTCGCAGTGAGCCCGTGTTTATGCTAAAAATTTTGGTTAGGTTAGTATAGCAGTTGTTAAATTGATTGTCAGTGAACCTGATGTATATTTTAGTGGAATGGTTAGCTTGTATTCTAGACTGCAATTCTGCCTTTTGTAAAGCATATATTATCTAAGGGACATTTATTCTGGCTTTGACAATTGCAGTTGTTTGAGAGTTAATTGTAGCTTTATTTAGTTTAGTAGTGTTTGGGTACACCTAATATATGAACAAAATTTAAAAGAGTAGAATACTATATTTTGATAGTATTCTTATAAAAAGATATTTATTATGCAGTGGATGGAAATGTTTATAAATAAAATGGAGAATCTGTGTGCTAAGTGTTAATTGGTATTAGTAATTTCATTTTTTTTTATCACTCACTAGTTGACAAAGGTCCATTCTCTATGAGATTAATCCATTTCCAAAAGCATGCTTCATGCCTAGTTAATTAATATTTATTTTGTTTTAATGTGTAGATAGATAGATATAT